>NW_025781314.1:0-63051 GCF_021130785.1 Homalodisca vitripennis | reverse complement strand
ATAATATAAATTTGTTTGGAAGTCTGTAAGTAAGGGGGTATTTCAAGGATCCATTTTAGGCCCAAAATTATTTCTAATTTATATAAACGACCAACAGGCAATAACCGAGCAAGGTTTAATATTGTATGCTGACGATACAACAGCAATAGTGAAAGACCTAAATACTGTCAGTTAGCATTGTAAAATCTCTTAACTTATCTTGAAATTAAATACTTGGTCAATCTAAGTGGTTTCTTTTCAAACAGCAAAAAATCAGAAATGATTGTACATTTTAAAACTCATCAAAATGAATATATTCTTCAGACCGTGAATTTCATTCAAGCTGGTGTAGATGATATCTCCTCAAGACTTCTGAAGCTCTGCAAAGAAGAGTTGTGTGCTCCCTTGAAGGACATCATAAACAAATTGCTTTCACAAGGAGTCTTTCCAAATAAACTAAAAACTGCCAAAGTAATTCCTCTGCATAAACAAGGTCAAAGAGATGAAATAACCAATTTTAGACCCATATCACTTATCCCAACGGTATCTAAAGTCATCGAAAAAGTTGTGCTAATAAGACTAATTGAACATCTTGAGTTTAACAAGCTCCTACCAGAGAGACAACACGGCTTCATCTCTGGAAAATCCACTACAAACTGGGCTTGTTGACCTGATTGAGTTTGTTATCGATAGCTTTGAGTCTGGAAACTATGTTGTTAGTACCTTTCTAGACTTAAGCAAGGCTTTCGATTGTCTTGACCGCAGCCTAATACTGAAGAAGCTTGACTCTCTGGGAATATGGGGAACACCTCTCAAATGGTTCACAAGCTATTTGTGTAACAGAAGACAGATTGTTGAAATCAAACATGTTATTGAAGGGTCAGTGAAGAGAGTGGCTTCAGAACCTAGGGGTGTATTACGGGGCGTGCCCCAGGGATCCGTCCTGGGACCCGTTCTATTCATCTTATTTGTTTCAGATTTGCCAAAGTACTTAGAAGCTTACTGCTATCCCATCATGTATGCTGATGACACGGCCTTACTCACTACCAGCAGGTCTGCAGAAGAACTGGAAATAAATGCATACATATCTCTAAGTATGGCACAAGACTATTGTGAAAAGAACGACCTTGTGTTCAATGAAACAAAAACAAAGCAGATGAACCTGGGACGACTAAAAGATAGGGTATCAGGACCTCCTAATATAATAATAAATGACTCACTAAAACACCTGGGAATGATTCTGGATAGCTGTCTTTCATGGACTCTGCATGTTGACTACTTGTGCCAAAAACTAAGCATGGCAACATTTGTTCTGAAAAGGGTAAAGGCCACCAGTACAGATGAAGCTATGACTACCGCTTACCATGCTCTGTTTGATATGGTACCAGTCACCTACGATATGGTGTGATACTGTGGGGCAGTACATCTAGTACAAATATTCAAAAAGTTCTTGTCCTGCAAAAGCGTGCCCTAAGGACTACGGTGGGTCTATTGCCGCATGAAAGCTGCAGACAGGTGTTCAAGGATCGCAGAGTCCTGACAGTAACAGCTATCTATATTCTGGAGGTAATTCTTCACGCCACAAAGAAGAATTTGAAGAAGCTTGGAGACTTTCGAGGGCATGCAACTAGAAACGCACAGGATTACATCATCCCACTACACAGGATGGAACTCTTTACAAAGAAACCATAATATGCCGGCGCAAAGCTCTTCAACTTGCTTCCTTTTGAAATCAAGAGAGGAGACAACAACACTCTGAAAAGAAGACTGCGAAACTGGCTGCTTGAAGAAACCATCTATACCCTCAATGAATTTATTGACCGCTGCAGGAACTACAGGACCACCTAGGAAGACCTGCACACAATTAATAAATAAACCAATTTTTGACTTATTGTTAAATCCTTTAACTTTATTTGTAAACAAGATTGTAAATTCTGTGACTCTATTACATTTCTTGAAGAAATTGTTAATAAAGATTTTTGACTTGACTTGACAAGTTATGGATCAGGCAAAGATACTATCAGTTGACAATCCAAGTAAAAATGTGTTTTTTTCCAAAATACACATTGAAAAGACACAGTACCTCAGGGCTATCAAGGCTTGAATTACAGTGACTTTAATAAATGCCTTTACTCTACTTGTTCATTTATAAGTGAATAAAAACGTCAATACATAATCAGTTTAATATTCTGTTGAGTTGAACTTTTTTTTCTTAATCCGTTTTGTCTTTTATGAATATATTGCTGTCGAAATTAAGTTTGAAAACACCAAACAAAAGGAGTGAGATGATCTATTGTTAGATATACCTAGTATCTAACATTGGAACTGGAGATCTAGTGTTTTTATTAATTAATTGAGGCTCAGATCTCGTGCATGGACATTTTACTTGTCTGGTACATTGATGTGAGCCAACTTTAGTTCAAGTAATTCGTGTATTATTATATAAATATATCATACAAAAATACCTGTTTTATACTTTTCATCTTCACTAATTAAACCCACTAGTCTATTTCATTGATTTTCTTGCAGATTGTTGTTCAGTATTAAATATGAAATAAAGTCAATTCTGGATAAAAAGGAAAAAATTACAAAATCTTGTTACTCAAATTCTTTTAGGGATACGAAAAAAATTGCAAAAGAATTGTTAATATTATGTGTATCGGTATATAAATATTAGTACAATAACTTTGTCATCAGTACTGAATACAAGCTGGCTGATTACAATTAATTATCAAACCTTGAGCACCTCTTAAATTCTAAACTTTTCCAATAAAAACATCCAGTTTAAATAAAAAAGGAGACAATTTATTATAAATGGTACTCTTGCTATTTATTTTACTCTGAATGACTCACATCCACATACTGAGGTACAACATCCCAAGAGAGAGCGTCAGTGTTGGTGTAGAACTGCAGAATCTCCTTGCCTAATCTAAGCTCTTCTTCGCTGTCAGGTGTGGTAGCCAAATCAAGAGGTACCATCAGAGACAAATCTGAGTTTAATTTTTCACAGTTCACTTCTTGTACTGAAACAAACACAAATGTTATATTTCAGTTATACTGGTGATAAACAATAGGACTCTCAAGTTTAATGTTGTTTAGAATAATCATTTATACCAATAAAGGTTCTGTCACAAAAATTAGCAATTCAAATTTCTGCAACATTGTGATTTTATTTATCTACAGTAGGCACTGTTTTAACCACTATTTAGTAGGCTCATTTTGGTAATTGTCATTTAAAGTGACGTTTTCCTTATAAAATCAACAAAGTTTCAGTTCCATTATTGGTTGGTTAAGAGGATGTCTACTGTACATTAATTTGCAAACAATACTGTCATATAATAATTTCTTAATAAAAGTCTGAGCTTTGTCATATAATACTTATCTATACTCAATGTTCAATTTGTTCAATAAGTGTATTGAAACTGTGTGACTGAGCTTATGTGTGTGACAACAAGTGCCAATTATATACTGTGTTAATCAAGTTCTTTTTAGTTTTTTAGAAAGAAAAGTGTAAAGGGTGTTTTGGCTAAGTATTTAAATAATTTTGAGATAGTAAATTTTACTCCATAAATTTAAGTATTAGGGATAAATAACATTGTAAAAACTCACCTATACAGTTCACTCAATCACATGTTTTGTGACTGTTGGATTAACTGTGGTTTATTAATTAAAAAGCTTAGGGTTGTGAAAATCACTGCAAGTAGTCAAGATTTTATTAAAAACTAACACTCTTTCCAGTGTCTTCAATAAGGAAATAGTAATATTAACAATCTCTTAGTTTTAGTTTTGACAAGAAGTTATAACCTGCATTTGATAACTGTGGTAGTTTCCTGTCTGAGACTATTCCATCCCCAACCACAGCACAATCGAACTTTGACATTCACAATTGATAAAGCTTTGACTATTATCTTGATTGTGTTGACCTTGAAACTTGACTGAGGTTGTTTAATGCATCTTGTGTTATCTGATAACGAACAAGTTTGATTACTTGCAATCCTTAACTATTATTACTAACTAACTTAATATTTATTCCCAAGTATTTCTTTTCTGACAGAAATATTATGCAAATAATATATCAATAACTCTTCAATAACTTGACATCCTTCACAACCAGAGCACCAGACTACTACCACTCTAAGCTAAAGAGCAAACACTCACTGGTGCCTGCATCTCAGCGACGCAACACGACTACAACAGTGTACTGCTTGAATCACATCCAAGAATCCGAAGGCAACTGGCTCAGTAAATTTTTAGTTTACCAAGAGGACTGAGCCAATCTAATATCAACCACATCTGTCAGTGCCTGCTGATTTAAGAATGCAACCAGGCAACAACAGTGTATTGCAATAGGATTCTGTCAAAACTGAAGGCTGTAAAAACTGACCCACTTCAGTTTTGAGCCTATTAGATATGGCTTGCAATAAACAACAATTCTCAGAGGGGGACATAGTTTTCGCTAAACTAAAAGGAATACGTCACTGGCCTGCCACAATCACAGAAATAGTAAAACATGAAAACAAAGCTTCAACATTTTCTGTAACATTTTCTGTCACATTTTTTGGCGACAGTACAACAGCCACAGTGAAAGAGTCCTGTCTATCTTTATATTCTACAAACGTTCATATCCACGGTATACCACAAACAGAAAATTTCAAAAATGGAAAATTTAACAAAGCCCTAGCTGAAGCAGAAGTGGCATATAAAGCTAGCTCTTCCAAAAGCCCAGATGTCTTGTATACATCATTAGATGAACTCGAACGCAGTCTGAATGAGAGTAACGTTCTACACAATCTAGAAGATAATGATGAAAAATTAAAAATGGCCGCAAAGATAGGAGCAGCTCTTCTAGAAGAAAATAACTTCCTGAAGGAGAAAAATATTAGACTAGAAGCTACAATAGAAACTCTGGAAGAAAAGATTGAGAAGATGGAAAGTGAAGAAAATAAGTTCATCAATAAAATAGAAAGGCTACTACAGAATATTTCTGAAACGCAAGTCCAATTGGAAAAAGAAAAGAAACTTCGCTTAGACACACAAGCCTTTTTTGAAGAGCACGACAATAAACAAGGACAATTTATTGATGACTATGTAAAGACAATTAGTAACTTAAAGAATACAATTAGAAATCTTGAAAAGAACATTACCTCAAATCGAGATACAAGAAATCAAAAAATTGGAGTAAGTAAAAATGTGGAAACGCAAACTTTAAGTGCTGACCTACACACCAAGGTGATAGAATTTACTTCTCCAGAAGCGCAAACTACTGGTACAGACTTGCACAAGCAAGGCAATCTTGCTCTTGTACTGTACCAACTCACTCAGCTAACTACCTGTCAAGACCAAGTGGAACATCAGCTACAGATGCTACACCAACAAATGCAAAATCAAAATAAGCTGGAACCAAACACATCTGTGAAAGTAACACAAAACACACCTATTATTAGGAAAGGGTCTTTTTCAAAAATAACTAGCTTAGCATCAAGTAAAATAAGACCAGTTCAGCGCCAAAACCAGTTCAGCATTTCTCTCCAGGTAGCAAAAAACAAAAAACATGTAAAAGAAAAAAGCAATACTGTCACAAATGCAATGCATTACAATACACACTCAAACTATGAGGAAGTCACGGCTACTAGACCACCAAGAAACAACACTCTGACAGTGCACAAAGTTAAAGACAGGAAACCACCAATGACTGCTACTAAACTGGAAAAAGAAGAAACATATGAAGACTTTCTGAACAAATATATAGATAGCCTAGGGACAATATCCCCTGCCTGTAAAAAAGTTGAACATGTTTTGTCAAAAACCGCAGGGCAGGACTCTCCACACAATCTTAACATAGATATCTCGCACACAGCATCCAAAGAATCAGACCATACCTCACTATTAAATGATTCTCATTTTTTAGGTATAATCCACAAGAGAGAAAAATACAAACCGATCACAAACAAGCCAAACACCAGAACCTTTTGGAACACAGCACAAAAACAAACCAAACCACCTCAATCACTATCCTACACCAAAATGTTAGAGGACTAAAAAAATAAGGTGGAAAGAATAAATCACCTTTTGAACGACTTACATCCAACACTTGTAGTCCTAACAGAGCACGGTCTCAGCCAAGATAGATTGTCACTTACCAACATCATTGGGTACAATCTTGTAACAGAATATAGCAGGGAAGACCACAGATTGGGGGGAGTTGCTATCTATATCCGTAAAACATCAATTATAGAGGTAGAAGCCATTGACATAGCAGACAAATGTCTAGAACTAACTTTTGAAGCTGCATTAGCAAAATGTAACATCAAGAACAAGTCCTTCTACTTACTAGGTGTATATCGTTCACCAGCTGGACAAACAAAGTTAGGCGTTGACTTTCTATCAAATATACTTACCTCAATCCAACCTGAAACCAAACCCTTTGTTTTAATAGGAGACATAAATATAGATCGCCTAACAGTAAATTCAGACAGCACACTTCTAGAAAACGAACTGCTGACCTTCGGTATTAGACGGCTACCCCTTCCAGCTACAAGAATAACCAACCTATCAACAACCTCCATCGATTGTATTTGTACAAACATCTCACAAGACACTGTTGACTTTACAATTTTTCAAGCTGGTATTTCAGACCATACTGGTCAAATCTGCTTTCTGAAAGTGGAATTCGAACAACCTTCCAAGAAACCTGCTTGTGAAAAGAGAAATTTTTCTACTCAGAACCTCAACTGTCTGAGAAGTGAATTTGCAGAAGAAAACTGGGAAAGTGTGTTTGAAACTCATGACACAGAGAAGGCCTATAACTGCTTTCAACAAATTGTAAGGTACACATTGGATAAAGTATGCCCCAAAAAACAGGTTAGGATAAAAAACAAGAAATAAACTGAGAGTCCACTACGACGAAGAGGCAGCTATGCTCAAAGAAGAATTTTTAACCACTCTACGCAGGTACAAACTTACTGGAAGCGAAAACGACAGAATACTTATGATAACAAAAAAGAAAGCTTATGATTTAAAGCTAAGAAATCTTAAGCGAAATGTCACTGCTGAATATATCTCTAACTCAGACAACAAACCCAAAGCCTTGTGGAACATTATAAATTCAGAAAAGCAGTCTAAACAAAAAGAAGAATCCAAACTCATGCTTGAAGTAGAAGGGGATATGCTAAGTAATCCTTCCCAAATAGCTAACTTCTTCAACCACCATTTTTCAACAATAGCAGATTCCACACTAAAAGAAAATAGAAAAAAACTGGATAACATAAACATAACCAAACCACTCACCTTTCCAGGCTTTAACGAACAGCTATTGAATCTTACACCAACAACCATAAAAGAAGTCCTATCAGTGATATCCTCCCTCAAATCTAAGCTTTCTTGTGGACTGGATGAAGTCCCTTCAAAAGTTGTAAAGCACTGTGCTAAACAATTAGCACCACCATTGGTAAATATTATAAATAAATCCTTCAAATCTGGTCATTTTCCATCTTCTTTGAAAATTGCCAAAATATCCGAAGCATAAAAAAGGTCCAGTTACAAAAGTAGAAAACTATCGCCCGATTTCATTGATATCAACCTTTTCAAAAATAGCAGAAAAAATAGCACTTTCACGTATTTCAAAACACCTTGAACAAAACAGCCTGATATCAAATAACCAGCACGGTTTTCTTAAAGGAAGGTCAACAACCACAGCTCTCACAAGTCTGATTGAACAAATAACTGATCACCTGGATGATGGGAAGCTTGTATCGGCCGTTTTGCTGGATTATAGTAAAGCATTCGATTGTCTTGACCATGATCTCATTTTGAGAAAACTACCAACTTTGGGGATAAAAGGTTTATCAAAAGATTGGCTGGGCAGCTATTTAACTGGTCGAAGGCAAATTGTTGAAATTCAACAAATTGCAAACAAGAAAAAATGTGTGTATAGATCTACACAACTTCCAGTAAGTAGAGGAGTACCCCAAGGGTCAGTCCTGGGTCCTTTTCTATATATACTCTTTACCAATGACTTTTCTAATTACATTAATGACCCCAGGGTTCAACCCATTTTATATGCAGATGACACAACTCTACTTTTTACAAATGACACACCTCTCGGACTACACATGGACATTTTAACATCAACTGACAATGCAATGCAATACTGTCTTCAAAGCGATCTCGCAATAAATCCGTCTAAAACCACTCAGATCAACTTCAGCAGAAGACATGAGCAAATCCCGGAAACTCCCAATATTATAGTTGACAATACAACAAAGCTACTGGGTGTAACTATAGATAGTGCTCTTTCATGGAATGACCACATACACAACCTCACCAAAAAAACTTTCATCAGGCATCTACGTGGTAAGAAGAATAAAGTGGATTGCAAGCACAGATGCAGCCAAAGCAGCTTATTATGCTCTTGTCGAATCCCATATCAGATATGGAATACTATCTTGGGGAGGAACATCTGAGTGCAACATGAATAAAGTTTTAGTCCTTCAGAAAAAAGCAGTCAGAGCACTTGCAAACCTGAATCATACAGACAGCTGCAGAGATGCCTTCAAGTCACTGAAGCTCCTAACCGTAACAGCACTTTATCTTCTTGCAGCAGTCATTTACACCGACCAGATGGACTTTCCCAGGAATGAAGACATTCATTCATACAATACACGAGGAGCATTAAACTACCCTCTTCCTACCCATCGGACAACACATTTTAGTAAAAAACCATCCTACCTGGGCCGTAAAGTTCTAAACTCACTTCCACAAAACCTCAAAAACCTCAGAGGAAATGAACTGAAGAGACGTCTCCAGGACTGGCTAGTGGAACGACCTGTCTACACTATTAACGAATTCTACAATATTGTAAAGCAAGAGACATAAAATATCATTTCATTTCTGTTGACGCCATTGTATTTCTTGAAGAAACTACAAATAAAGATTCTTGTCTATTGTCTATTGTCTAATTTGAGGTAGAAAGCATTGAAACAACATTCTGTTTACCTCTCTCTGAAAATATAAGCACTTTAGGTTTGGAAAACTTTCTTTTAAACCTCAAAAATGCATAAAAACAATATTTTGAGACCTCATATTTTTTATGATATATAATATTTAAAAAAAAATATCTTCCTCTCAAAAAATATAAAGTAGTTTTCCTTACTTATTTAAAGTGGAAAATAAAACTGAATGTGTTCTTAAATTCTCAATAAACTATAAAAATGTAAACCAACTCACTCACAGGCCAGAGCCAGCAACCCTTCCTTGTCATTAGCACCAATGATTAAAGGCACTCTGGTGAATTCTCCCCTCTCCATCATTTTTCGAGGATAGTCAGGCAGGAATGGACTATCTCCGGCTTTATCAACACAAGGCAGAAATATGAGTGAGAACTTCTGAACCTTCTCCTATGAAGAAAAAATATTCAGGTAAAAAATATATATGTAGTAAAATCACTTGTATAACAAATAATCACACAATTTGTGGTAAAATATTTTCATACTTTTTCTGTTCTAAGTGCATCGCTTTCCTGAGCCTGCAGGAGATCCATAGCAGGAACACACCTGAGGAACTCCAGGACAGTGTCAGGATCCTGAGACTTACAGCCCAGCTCTCTGGCTAGGAGGAAGGCTTTTTCTCTGGGTTTGTCCTGTAAAGCCCATTGAGCAAGTGAAGTTCCACTCTGCATAATGGCTTTGTGAAACAATCCTATAAAAAGAGAAGTTTTATTAATATCTAAATTTTCAAACACAACATATCGAATAGAATATTTAAATCAGGTTATACCTTTAATAAATTTAGCCGAAATATGTACTAACTTTCTTCCTATATGTACTAGCCATTGTACTTTGCTGTTTCTAAATCAGCAGAGAATTCTGGGATAGCATTTCATTTGGTGATGATCATGTAGCAACTCTATTTATACAGGAAATAAAAATAAAATTGTGATGACTCTTCTAGAAAGTGGAGACTGCAGGTGGCAGTGTACAAAAGCCCATCCTGCACTCTCCTCAAACATTATTACATTTTTGGAATCTCCTCATAATTGTTAATGTCAATCATATACTAGAACAATGTCAGTATTTTACTCACCTCTAGACAGTGGAGACAGCAGATGATAGTGTACAGAAGCTGCGCCTGCACTCTCTCCAAATATTGTCACATTGTTAGGGTCTCCACCAAAATTAGTGATATTGTCTTGTACCCACTGCAATGCCAGAATCTGGTCCTTGAGACCTACGTTTCCTGGCAATTTGCTGTTCTCAAGTGACAGAAATCCTGTAAAATGTATACAAAAATAAACTAATCTTGATGTTAATTTGTTATATTTCAAATTTAATACAGTTTATATAACCATTTTAATAACTTCACTTCATACCCTAATTATAACATACATACATAATATACATACATACATACATAATATATCACACTATGTACTGACTCGAACAGTGATATAACTAAGACAGCATTGGTGGGGGGATGAATATGATTAAAGAGCACACCACGCTAGGGTGAATTAAATAAATATGAATAACTCTAAATTTTAATAAATTTAAACAAATACTTCTGTATTTCAAACGAGTTGGATATTTGGGGGGAGAGTTTCCTAACCCCCTTCCCTTTAGTTATACTACTGCATTTCTTAATGGATTTTTAATTTTTGAGCACTTCTATTAGAACAGTAAGTGGTTGAACATTTTATAACTAACCTTTACATCTCAATTAAACCACATTTGCCTTCAATTTCTTGTTCAGAACAAAAATGCCCTCAGCACTTTCCTAAGGCTTGAATGATGCAATGATGCACATGATGAATGTGCCACTCTCACAGGTTGAACGGTCTACACTCTGGATTATGTCACTTCTGCTGCTTGAATGATGCAATGATGCACATGCTGAAATATGCCACTCTAACAGGTTGAACGGACTACACCCTGGATTGTGTCACTTCTGCTGCTTGAATGATGCAATGATGCACATGCTGAACTGTGTCATTCTCATAAATTGAATAGTTTACACTCTGGATTGTGTCACCTCTGCTGCTTGAATATTTTAAAGCTTAAATATTCTACTGATGAAACTACTGTGTTATAGTTTAAATTTGAACTATCAAATTTACCAATCATTAGGTGCTGCATTCTCTCAAGAACGTGGTATACCAGACGTACTATGTATGGTTTCCACAATAATATAAATTGTTCTTTAACTTTATAGTTTTTTTTATAAAAAGCGCAAAGCAAATTATTGTTAAGTGTTAGCTCTTAATTTAAGGACAAAAAAATTCAACTGCTTTATTGGTGTTTATCAAAATTTCATATTATGAACCATTAACTATCTTTAAGTAATATTACTTTTCCTAATTACCTAAAGCCCCACAACGATAGTTGATTGTGACTAGGACTATATCTTCCTCAATCAAGAAGTCAGGACCATAGATTTCAGTGGAGCCAGAGCCTCCAGAAAAGCCTCCTCCATGGATCCACACCATAACAGCCTTGTTGCCTCCTTCCTCTCCTGGCTACTTTTGAAAAAAGTAAATTTTACTATTATAGACAGAAAAACTTCTCAGTCTTACATATAGGTAAGCTGTAATATATTAGATAGAAAAGTAGTATTTTTATGTTTTTACATTAACCCATTTAGGAACAATTTTATGACTTTTAACAATGCTCTTGATTAATGAAATAAACCTTGAGCCTGTGGAAAGACGTAGCAGTTTATTGTTTTTTAAGCATTTATGGAAATAAGTTAACATAATAATAATAACAAATCTTTATTTTGTCATACGGATATTTATAATCATTGACAATGTCACTATACAGCCATGGACAAATTCAAAACTTAAAATTAATTTACATTTAAATGACAATTATCTTTTTGTAATCTTTAACCTAGAACATTATGTCACAAATTAAAATTGGCTCTTATGCATTTACATTTTTAAATAAAAAAAATGTATTTAACCAATGATGTATACACAAATAAAAACTTATTTAAATGAACTAGTACTAGATAAATTAAGCTTTGAAATTGTACCGATTGTATTAAATAATAATTCTGGGGTAACTGGATTACCGGTGGAAGGAGTAGGCCCAGATGAATGATAAGGACTGGACTGTACAAAAGAGGCTGCTATCGGCGAGGCGCGCATCGCAGATGGCAGTGTTTGATAACGAAATTGAGAGGTGGGGTGAGGTAGACGTGCCGTACCTCCCGTCTCAGTTCATCGGAAGTTATTGCAACGAGTAGAGTTTGGAAAGTGCTTGAGTAAATCTTTTTGCTAATCGTCATCAAACCTGCGGGTAAGTGAACTTTTAACTGGAGTCCAGTCAATATTCATTCTAAGTTATTTTGAATAATTTTGGGAAAGAAATATTGTAAAAATTAAATTTAATGGGAATTTAGGAACTTTTCCTTTTGACCTGTGCAATATAAAACTTGTTGGTGCAGTGAAGTGAGCACATGTATATAAAATTTTATTTAAAAATACTAAAAGGGTTTTGTGGTTGTTACAGATGCTTTCAGCAATTTTTTGATTTATTAAATCTCTAACACTGAAGAATATTTTTGATTTTTAAATCTGTAACACTGAAGAAATTTTGATTTTTAAATCTCTAACACTGAAGAATAGTTTTAAAGTAAAGTAAAGAAAATTTGTAACAAACAAAATTGAATTTTGAAGATAAATTAAAGTGAAGAATTGCCAGATCAGATTAGAGTGTGAATGTTTGAATTTTGAAAATTGAATAAAAGACAAGCTGTAAGAACTTTGTACATTGTTGAGAGTGAAGAATATATTACAAGTTTGAATTTAAAAGTCATCAAGAAGTTTTTATTTTAATTTTAATTCCAGTAATTATTTTTAAGAAGAAGTGTTATTTTGGTTTGAACTTTATTTATTTCAGAAGATTTTCTTTTATTTTGAACCTTCACAAAAGTTTTAAATTTCAAAGCTAACCCCTCATGTGCCAGTAAAACGGTACAAAATAGTTAATTATAAAACAATATTTACACACTATATTAGGTATTAAGACTATAATTATTTTCTAACATTTTCATAGCCCAACAGGATATAACATAACATTAAATTGTTATTTGACAAAATTTTGCTGTGAATATTTATTTAACAACAATACTTTAATTCACTCAGTATATATTGCACACTTTTAAAATTAAAACTAAAACTACTTTTTATGGGAAATCTATATTATGAAAAGAATTTCTTGATTTTTGTACATCAGTACTAGTATATACTAGTATATATATATATATATATATAATATTATATATATATATATATAGATTTCCAATGTTATTCTGAGAGAATTTTTGTTTTGTTTAAAACGGCTGATTACTATAACACAAACGTTGTTTGGAGAGTTATTCTAAATCCACTAGCCAACTTAATAAACTCATTTCTTTATGATGGTTTACATTCGTAATTTTAAAAATATATTTTTCTAACGAAATCCAAGGATTTCTTACTATTGGATGAAAACATTTTAGTTTTGACTTAAAGATTGAAAGCTTTAAGAAAATAATAATAAACTTATTCATCACATTGTTTCTTGATGATCATATAAATAAGAAGATATTTTACTAGTACTTAGTCTTATTTACAATAAATTTATGATCTTAAAACATCATTATAGTAATATAGAGTTTTTTTATAAAATATAGATTGAATTTATTATAAACCGGTAACAGATCATTATATTTTTAATAATTCATTAGCATTGTTATATTAAAATCTAATTTTCTGTATGGAAACCTTATAGATTTGAGATGAGTTCCTATTTATAATGCAAACTTTAACCTTATTTTAAAAGCGGTGCATCAATACGTAGCTTGTAGATAACTTGTTTCCCCTTTTAAATTAAGATCCTACACGCAGTATGCTCCCATTAGAAGAGGAATTATGATGGAAATTACTCATACTATTTGGATTATAAGAGAAAATTCAAGACACCAAGTATTAAAACAGAATTTATAAAACTAACCTCTGTTGTGTATACATTGAGATACAGGCAATCTTCATCACCTAGGAGATTCTTAAAAACAATATGTTTATGAAGTGAATCATTTCCTTCCATTGTGGCATCATGAACTCCATTCCATTTACCAAAAGGCTGAGGATCCTGAAATACAGTACTTTGGTAAGGAATACTGTTGATAAAATATATTTTCTATGTTCACTGTAATATGTATTACATTAGTACATATTAGTGTAATGTCTTGAATCTGACATTTTTGAGCTTCTTCGCCATCAATGACTTTTTTGGATCTCTTCTGATGAACATGACTCCAGATTCCAGAAGCCAAGTCTGTGACAGTGTCAGATTCCAGACACTGCACTAATAGGAAGGTGAACTGGAGCTAAACTCAGCACTCATACTGAAGTTGGGTTTCCATCAAAAAATTCAAAAACCCGTCTGAATGGCAGCTTGTTTGTTATGTAACTAGTGTACTACATACTGAAATGATTTTCCAAGTTTCTCTTCCAAGATTCTTATTTCCAAGTTACTCTTCCAAGATTCTTATTACTCCGTGTTTACCTGTTTTTGTTGGGCAACCATCATATCCAACACAAGCAAGTTCAGACAAGCTCAGATTTTTTCCAGACATGTACTCTATAACTGAGTTAACCATATCTATAGTGTTTTCCTGATAAAGGCTTCACATGACCTAGATATAAAAACCAGGCTCTTGTATGA
The DNA here is from genome assembly GCF_021130785.1 of Homalodisca vitripennis. NCBI lineage: Eukaryota > Metazoa > Arthropoda > Insecta > Hemiptera > Cicadellidae > Homalodisca > Homalodisca vitripennis. Next base: position 48,367 of record NW_025781314.1, on the reverse strand, counting down.
GTGATCAAAGTCATAAGTACAAACAAAATAAGAACATAGAAAACTAATAGTGAAAAAGTATGGGGTTTTAATTTTTTTATTATTTAAAAGTCTTATTCACACCTAATATTTTCTCTGGTGATTAAAAATCCTTTAATATTACTTTGATAACTACTGTGGCTCCGGTTGGTTTTTGCAAGTTTTCTACAATAATGATGAAAATTTTTATTTTTCACAACAAAACTGAATTTTTTAGGCAAATGTGCAGTCATAAAATATAAACTCTCAAGCTTAATATTTTACGATATAAATTAAAACATTTACAATAAAAATTTTAAGACACACATTTTTTTGAACGGACAAATTTAAAAACATTTTAAACAAAAATGTAAATATTTTCACTAAAATTTATTATTATTTATTATGTTATTTGCACAGTCTAAAGATATTACCCGTTTGATCTAATATTGTATGCTGTTCATCCTATACGCACTACACAACTTTTAAGAGATAAATTTTTGATCATATGAAGTTGACTTTTTTCAGCCACCCTAATGAATAATCAATGATACAACAATAACAATACAAGGAGGCTGGTTGTAATTATATTTACGACATTCCTTCAAGTTTGTCTGTCTAAAATTGAGGTGTGTATTAAAATTGATCAAGAATATAAAGGTTTGGAATAAAACAGTATTGCTAAGGAATTCTGTTTTATTGCATGAGAACATTGTCATAAGCATTTAAAGAAATGTAAACTTGTGTTTATTAGTAGGTATATAATTATCTGATATTAAACAAAAGTCAGTCATAACACTGATCCTTGAAAAACCCTTACATTAACCTCATACAATTTCGAGCAGTACAGTTACTTCACTTAATTAATTGTGTCTATAATATAATGAATTGTATTATTTTCTTGTACAGTACGTGAATAAATATCTTCAAATTATTAAAATACTAATAAAATATTTTAAATAATAAAATTTAATGTACTCAAAATGATACTAAAGTACATACCTTAAATCTTAAATCACCAATTGGAGGTTTTGCATAAGGAATTCCTTGAAAAGAATAATAAGTTGTTTTGGAAATCCCTTCTGATTCCAAGATCAAGCCTCTCAGTCTTCCTTGATTTGTAGTTATTTCAATATAATCTTCCATTTTACCTGAAAACTAGATAATTTGGTTTTTATCTCATAATAGTATTGCATGGTTTGCAACAAAATTTTCTATTGTTAATCTAAATGTTTAACACTGAGAGGATCAGATATATCAGGTGCCCCAAAAGTCTCCCACTACTTTTGAACAGAAATATATCTATCAATATCCATGGAGGGATTGTTTTAAGACTATAAATCATGGTATTTGGCATATATGAAACCTCCAACCCCAACCCTAAATGGGGATGGGGGATAAGTAGCATTTTTTTAAATATAAATCACTATGAAATGAAATTTTAAATTCAGTTAAATTCATTTTTGTGTGTTTTGTAAATTAACACAGATAGTTTAGATTATTTTCTAGCAAAAGTATTGATTTTTCTTAAATTAAAATGTTTCAGTTGCTATGTTGTACTGGACTGAGATAGAAACATACGATTTGAATGAACACGGTCATAGCTGTCAAAATACTATGTCAAGAATAATGAATTGCAACTCAAAGCACAAAAATTAAATTTGTATAGTTTAAAAGGAAAAAAACAAAGTAGCTACTAAGCTAATAACCAAAAATGTATCTCCACCCAGTCCAACACCACGTATTTTATTTAAAACAGAAACTTGCACAGCATTATTCTGTAATGAAAGCCAAAAATCAGCCAAGTTGTAATAAAGTTTACATATAGTATTTTTACTTGATCCATTGCTATTTTTTTAGTATGGTAATACTTAATCATTTTTCTTACGTACATATTAGGAACAAGGATACATAAATATTACATCAGAATTTAAATTACCCTAAATATCTAATACAATGAAACTTAAAATGTATGAAGACTTATGCATTTCCATTTAGTTTAGACATTTATAATTAGTTTTATAATAATTTTTATTTCTTTTTTCCAGAATGGTTGATTTGATTACTTTTTAAATTGCATATATTGAACATAAATCTAAGAATATTATGATGTATATTTTCCTGATTGTGAAAAGAACTGTATTTTAAAATTAATTATTGTATTTGTGTAATTCATCAAGTTGTTTAGGATCATGGAAATGAATACCAATTTTTGTATAAAGAAACAAATCTGTCTCATCTTAGATGTAGTACCAAAAGGGTCCACTATGACTAATAATGGTCTCTGATGCTCAATTCACTTGCCCCTCCCCACCAGTGATGCCAAAGCAGGATAGTGTTTGCTGTACTGCCAAAGGGGGTTCATGCTTTCTCGTACTTGTTTTTATTGTCTGTTTTGATGTGTAAATGTGAATGTTAGCTATTTTATAGCGTTTACTTGTGAATATAAGTTACTTGAGAAGTTGTTTTAGTTGCATTATGTGTATAAGCAATACTGGTGGGATGTAGCTACTTGTAAAAAGCATTAAAGGAAAAAGAAATTTAATCTTTCTCAAGTTTAAAAAATGCACCAGTGGGAGTTTTTGTTTTGTTTTTTTTTTTATTTAACCCTCTAGAGACCAACTGACGAAACAGACTGTTACAGATAGACTATGTTACATTGTCAGATGTCTTATAAAGGCTAAAGTAAAAAGGAGCTGATAACACTCAAGATTTTATGAGAGTTTTGGTTAGTGCTAGTGTTTTTTGTCACGTGTTAATTTTGTTACTGAAAATAAAATGTGATGTATCTAGAGCAGCCCGCATGAAAATAGTCTGATACCATTTGATGTGGTGTTGCTGCTGATCACCAGCTGTTCCCTAATGTTGTGATGAATCAATCATTTTTCATAAATGTACAAATGGCAATAGTGTTGGGTGTGAGTATAGGAAAGGGACTGAAATTCCCCACAGCTACCATTGTTTGTTTTGGTTCGGGGTGCTATAGTTATTATTTTTCTATGATCACTAAATATGATGTGAAGATCTTTATTTGGTCATTGTTACTAGTCTTGATGTAGGTATATAAATTTAAGATGAACAAAATGAGTATTAAATTGGGATTCTTACTAGCTCAATACTAACATCAAACTGAAGAAGTAAACAGTTTAAGTTTCTTTTGTGTCAGTAACACACCAAGTGTGTTATTTATATAATTCCATGTAACAAAATAATTGATTTTGAATATATTTAATCAATCTGACAGAATTTATTTTCATAAAAGTTATCTTAATGACCTGTATGGTCTGCATACAGGAATAATGGAACTTTTATCCTGTTCAGTAAAATTACTCACTCAGTAAATTTGCTCCTTGGTTCTTTAAGTACAATAACAGAACTAAAATGACTGACTGATAGTTTACATATAAGTGTGAAATTAGAACATAATTAAAATAGAAAACAAAAAAGCCAACATAGTACTAGTACTAAGAGGCAAAGGTTATCACTATTTTCAAACTGATTCAGCTCTACTTACGTCTTGTTACTGATACTAAGTGAACATGAGCTAAAACTTATCAACAACACTTTTAATAAGGAAATTATGTGGATAACCACTACAGATATTTCAAACCGTTAATTTTCAAATCTCACTTTGACGTGTCTCTTACACTGTAAAAGTAAAAACAGAAGAAGATGAGTAAAATTTGGATAGAAATACCCATTATTATCAATCAGAAGGACAGAGGTCATTCTCAAGATAAAGGCGTTGCACAATAAAACTGATAGAAGCAGAGTGTTTTTTCATCAAAGAATAATAATCGCAATGTCATTCTTAAATATTTTATTTTATCATACAGGTCTGTATCTTGCAGAGTTGTTAACACCTCCTGTAGTCAATTATCGACCTCCTCTGAGAGGGAGGGCTCTGTTGGACATTATTAGGGCAACAAGTTTGAAATAGATTTGAACTTATTTCTAATTTTGAATGACAATTAAATCCGAAAGGAATAGAACAGTTGAGTGAATGTAAAACTATAAAATGCACACTAATAACTTAAATCTGTGCAAAAGTTTACAAACTTTAATTTAATGAAAAACCAAGGGATTTATTAAAAGTAGTTAATAAATCTTTGATCTTGAGACCATCTTATCTTTTTCTCGTCTTCTGAATGATAGTGTTCATTTTAAGAACCATCTACACTGTAGAGAAGTCTTTTAAGTCTTTGGTTTTGGTACCAGACAGACTTGAAGGTGTTAGAAGTGTTTTCTACTTTTAAGAGATGGGCTTGCCATCACTTCCATTATGCTTTTATTAAATATTTATTTATTGTAGTCATATATAAAATATTTTGGTTTACTTTTCAAATACTGTACCTTTCAAGTTTTATTTTCCTCTACTCTAGACCTTTCCCAATCAGAGATCTTTTGTGCTTTGCCAATCCAGTCTAAGCAATAAAAGTCTCATGCGATTTCTTATTTTCTTCAACAGCATTCAAACATTACAATGGACATTGTCAAGAATAAATTGGTACTAGAGCATTAATATTGTCAGGATACTATGTTGAAATAAACTAAACATAGAAATAAATAAAACATCAGACCCAGTTATAGTGGTTTCAAAATATTCTTGTAGTTTAGCCAATGGCGCAGTGTAGCGGGTACGGCGGTTATCGCAAGATAACCAGATCAAGCAACGTCGAGTGTGGCCACTGCTTGGATAGTTGACCGCTGAGCGATCCTGTCCTTGCAAGCGGCCCGCCTGCCCGGCCATTGGTGGTGGTTCGGAAGTCACCTTTAAGCCGTTGGTCCCCAGGTTAAGTATTAGAGAGGGCTTCTTAGCCCTAACTTCACCTGGTAAAATAAGACATTCTTTACTTTTACTTTAATTTTTAGTTTATACAAAGGATGAATAGACAAATAGTAATATAAAACATTTGAAAGTTTTTCTGCCAAATTTTGTTAGGCTATTAGTAATTTATTCCAAAACTTAATACCTATATATCAAAACTTGATTGTTTTAATATGGTAACTCATGGTTTTTGTAAGTCTACTGATATTACAAAAATGACAAAATCCATAAATTATATGATTTGTAAAATAATAAATAAAATACTTAAATGCAACAAAGAATTGGTGTCCAGCAAAAGGATTTAAAGGAAATAAAAAATACTTTGTTAATGAAATCATACTATTCAGTAAATTAATTTTTGTATTACCCTTTCATATAAATTAGGGTGTTTTTATTTTAAATTATAATAGTAGTTTTAGGTTCTGATAGTTTATTGTCAACAATGCTTCAAACTTCTTACTGAATCTTTATATTAAGAACTGGTTAACTTTGTGTTATTTAAACAAATGTTTAGTGATATTAAAGAATTGTATGACTTTATATTGAAATCTATGACAATTATCTATGTACACAATGTATTGAATGAGAAATGCAAATCTATTGTCTATTGATAGACAAGAAATTATGTCAGCCTACTAATAACACTCAGCCAAATTCTATAGTTAGACTTACACCATCATGGAACTCATTCTTGTTTATGTAGAAATGAAGTTTCATGCAGAATTTAGAGTCTAAAGTTGAAATCTTTCTCGAGATATGTTGTCACATGCAGGCCCTTACCTAGACTGTTTTTTTTCTTGACAACTTTACCGGGGCCTGAGCCGGGTCTCGCCACACGTCTTTTTCACAGGACCATGTCGATGGATGGCACTGTGGTGGGATATGGCGGGGCTCGGCCGAATATCTTTTCTGGCCTTGGTCACATGATACATTCACATTTTCGTTCATTAAGTTAGGTTTTATAGCATTGTTCAAATAATATATGTTTCAGTAAGCTGGGGACAGTACTGCAAGGTAAGAGTGCACTGAAATCAAATCTTTTCATTGACTTTCCATTTTATAATTTTGTCTTTTTACTCTATGAGTAAAAATGTCACATGTTAAAATCTCCAAATGATTATACTAAGTTTATTTATAAATTTATTTATTCTGCTATTTCCTGTTGCCACCATAGTTACTCATAATACCAATGTAAAAATATTAGATAAGGCTCAGCCAAATTCCACGAAGTGACATGCACAATCATCGAATTCAGTGTTTCCTGTATAGAAATGAACTTCAGACAAACTTTCAAGTCTATAAGTCAGTTGGTTTCGAGATATCATGGGGCCAGACAAAGAAACAGACAGATTGACATAAACGAAGTTTTTCCAGCCCCTCTAATGACAGGCTGTGCTGACAACCAGCCAATTATAATGGTATGAGATAAGTAATTTTTTAAATAAGAGGAAATGTTTTTAAACCAGAATAAATTTATAATAAATATTTAGGGATAGTGATTACAATAATAAATTAGATAAGAAATCAATATTTGATTTTTTCAAAAATAGATGACAAAACTAGACAAGGAAAAGAGTTGATCCTAACACTGAGCCTTGAGAAACACCATGCACTACTTTGTATATGTTGAAGTGTATCTAACTAAATTTTAAATAATTATAGTCCTTTTGTATGTACTTGTATGATTCTAAGAATTTAAGTAATAATTGCTTAATTCTTATTTTAGATTACTTTCAAATGAAAAGCTGATGATTTATACATTCAGGCCTTGAAAAGGTCATAATAAATACCTAAAAACCTAATGCTTTATTGTTTACATAAGAAACAAGTAAAAGCTCTGTATTTCTGTTTCCTTAAACCCAAACGTCTCATTACACAGTATTTTATTAAGGTCCAAAAACTTTTGCAATCTGAATTGCAAAATCATTAGAAATCTTTTTATTACTCCAGTAATGAATGGGTCTATAATTGGTGATTTGATTTTTAATTTACATAATTTTGTATAATTAAAAATACGGGTTACTAATTCTATCTCTCTCTAAACCTCAGTCTTGTCCTTTATGTTCCATGTGTCTTCTTTTAATGCAAGATGAAATACTGTTAAAACTGCCAGTTTTGTTTTTATTTATTTATTTTATTTACATGCAACAATACAGGTTACACACCCAATTACATTGTGCATGTTTAAATCAAGATGACATGCAATAATATCCACACAATCAAATATAATCCAGTCCAGTCCAGTGTTCCACTCAAAATAGTTCCCATTAAATAGATAATTAAGCCTAAAGATAAATAACAGATACATATATATATAACAACGTAACTATAATAACATTATAAACAAAATAACAACAATAATAAATAATCATAAATATTAACAAAGTCAAGATAAGCCATAACAAAAAGAACGTGTGCGTGTGTAATTAAAAGTAAAAACATCTTAATAAAAATATTGTAGTGTAGTATATTTGTTAAATATGTATATGTAAGGTATTAGATAGTCTAGCTCAGTTTATATCCCTCTGACAAAGTCTTTTGTATTGATTAATACTATGCAAAAATATATCAACCTCCCCAGGCAAAGAATTATGTAATCTCATCATTGTATTCAAAGGTGATGAAAAATGTGCCATTGTACAAGAAAGATTAATGTGAAACAAATTTTGGGATCTATTATAAAATGATGGAGTGTAAAAATTAATTTTTGAAAAGCAAAATGAATCCATTACTTCACCTCTCAGCAATTTAAAAAGAAAAAGTAAATTTGCTAATTTTCTACGTTTTTAAAGACTTTCCATTTCAAAAATGCTTAAAAGTTGATTATATGAAATATCGAAGGTGAATTGACCAGTTTCTTTAAAATATAAATATTGTAAAAACCACTTTTGTACCTTTTCAATTACATTAATGCGATTAGCAAAATAAGGATTCCATACTATATTGGCAAATTCTAAATTTGATCGGACAAGTGATATATACAATGTTTTTAATGTTGAAATTGAATTAAAATTGAATTAATTTTATTCCTTATATAAAGAAATAAATGACACAAGAACAGTGTTCTCTTTTTATTCACAACTCTATCCCTCTCCCCCTGCCTCTACCCCTCTTCCTGTTACTCTTTTTCCAAATAATAAACCTGTTGTTCTCTAATATCAGCAAACTAAAACGACAAAAGAATTTTGGAGATACATTTTTTACATAATTTCAACTATATGGTTAGTAGCAGTGCACTAAAATAAAAATTATCCCTCACCCCAATTTGGGATACTAGTACGGTTCAGCACAATAAGAGTATACATAGATATAAAAACAGTAAATTCATGTGCAAAGGTGAAACTACAACAAGCAGCTCAATTCACTATAAAAACATCCGATGCCTCTGCAGTATGCCCCACCTCTATAGTATTCTATAACAGACTGGCTGCAGCAGATGCCTTAGGCTCCTTCTATTCATGATCAATCAACGCATCTGACTGCTGCACTAAAGCCGCAGTGACCAACCATACTTTTTTTTGTTTTGCAGGAGAGGGGAAGCAGTATTGACAACCATATTCCACAAGCAGTAGTCATACACTCAATCCTTGACCATGTACAGGATTCACATCAATAACCACTAATGAACACACATAACAAAACACCCATGTGACCGTAGTACGCATATGAGGACATAGTCTAGGTCAGATTGGTTAGATTGATAGCACTGCGAGATCAGGAGTGGGCTACCACGTTGAATGAAATTATCTTCTCAATGCATATAGAAACCATTTGCCGCCAGCAATTAAAGTGCAACTGGGTGAAATTACAAAATCACCTTAGCACAGTGCTAATTGTGAAACCACTCTTGTGAATAAAAGGTTTAATTTAGTTCACTACAAGTAGAAGATCACGACAGTTGACCATTACGATTTGCCGCCATAGATTAACTCAAGATCACTCAGTATAGATTCAGCAGTGAAAGCAATAGGCAACTTTGGAATATATATTACAAATTTATTATTGGTTTGTGTACTTCCTTGATTGCAATATCACATTTTTTCAACTGAGATCATATCTTATAAATCTTTAGATTTATAATCTGTGAAATTTTCTAAGAAAATATTCAGAATAAAACCTTCTTCAGATAAAATCAACCGGGTCAAAATTTATAATATACTTTTTTTAAATATCTTTTGAGATATTTTTACAGGCTAACAGTTACAGGTATACACGAATACCACTTGGTATGTCATTAGTTCATTTAAAAGCATTCACACTATTTGTATTACATTTAATGGTCTTAAATTTGCGAAGTTTATTTTATGAATAAACTTTATTTATTTTATTTGTAAAGAAGAGTATTTGGTTGAATAACAATTGCTATTGAAATAAATTTACAGTGAATAATAATAGTGATGTGAAAAATAAATGTAATACATACATGATGATAATACAATAATATATTCTCAAAATTAATACAATATTAAAAATACTCAATGATACTGATACTCAATGGTACTTGTCTATTAATGTATCAGTGAACATTTTTTATTACAGTTCTAAAAGTATTAAGGTACTGTTTCTACCAGTTGTAATAAAGTTCAAAAATATCACAAGAGTAAAATAAAGTGTTAATAACAAATATTTCAGATTTTTTAAGGTAATTAAATTTTATTCCACATCAACAAATGTTGCATTCATTTTAATTTTATTCCCATATAAAAGATTTTGTTATATAATTCAAAGTTGTGCTTTTCTACAATACAAATGGAGTTATAAGTTTGAGAGGAAATGGATGCTGATGCTGCTCCTTTGTAAAGCAGATGTATTTTACTATAAGGATATCACCTAGGAATCAAGGAAGATGCGTACAATATTTTTCTTAATCTTGTAATTCCTGAAATTAATTTCATTTAACAAGAAGCAAAGGTGTATTAATACAAATGATTTATGAGATATATTATAATGAAACCATATTACAATCATTACAGTGCTAGGAACATTTTATAAATTACAGTACAAACAGATTTCTTCGTTCAGTACAAATATGAGTACTTTTCATAAATTTTATTCCAAAACTCAATTCTCTCAGGAAATAAGATACCGTCAGTAGATTTCCAAACCTTTCCTATTTCCATGAAACAAGGATTTTGGATAGTGTCTTCTTTCCATATTACATTGAGTTCCACACAGTTTGGGTTTCTGAAATAAATTAAATCGTAATTAGTTAGTATTGATAACAAATTTTAAAAAATTAATAAATTATTTTGTACTTGATTAATTTTAAAATAGCTTTATTTTATCGTATAGAATACAATCATATTGGTTTTGACAGCAACTGAAAAAAAATGTTTCTAAAATTGAATTTATTCAATATCTCTTGTATCTGAGTAAATGAAAAAAAGGAAATAAAATTAAAACTTTCTTTCTGTTATACATCTAAATCCAACCCCTTTAAACAACTTTATTAAACAACAAGAAGTTATTGTTTGTTGTCCTAAGTCAAGATTGTCCTAATAATATTGATTGTAAATACGAAAGTGACTTTGTTTCTTTGTTCTGCTTTCACATGAAAATGATTTAACCGACTGTACTGAAATTTTATAAGGACATTCTTAGGGTCCCTGGTATGAACATAGGCCTATTCTTATTTCAAAAATCCCTCTTGGTCTTTACGAAATATTAATTAAAAGAGCCTGTTAAATTGATTTAACTATTCTGCGTAAACATTGTTTTATTTCAACACAACCATATATTTAATTAATTTTACTACTACTTTCAGTTTATTTAAATCTAAAGTGTGATAGCATAGAGTAAGCTTGATAGTAACAAAAATTCTTATTTCAACCTTTTCTGCAACCGCTGTTGAGCACAGAGTAAGAAAATATCCAGATAAGAAAATTACAAAGCTTAGTAAAAATATACTTTTAACAGTACATTTGAGCAAAAATTACATAATAGATATAAAAGACAAAATTACTATGTAACTTTTGCTATAAATTTAAAGACTGTTATAAAACCCATCTTAGTTCTCTTTTGACAGAAGTAGGCTTTTCAGATCTTTGTATGTATATACATTTTATAGATTGGGAAACAAGAAAAAATAATCTTACAATGGCCACAAATATACACTTTTTGACAGATTTTCTTGATTATGGCAACAAGGCAAACTCAACATTGGCGTCGCCAATACCCCTTTGAAAGGACAATTATTTACTGTTTGGTAGTCAGCTATTTACAGGGCAGATCTGAGGACTGTCGGCTCTTGACTATCCAAGTATAATATCTATTTAAGTGGGTGCAAAATCTACTTAATATGGTTCATCTTTTTTTCTGATATCTATAATACTTGTGTTGTTTTCCCCCAGGGTATAGCTATTTAAATGACAAGTTTCCTTTGAGTAAGAAGACTAGCATAGAGGATTTTCCAGGACCAAAGTAATGTCTGTCTGGTGGAAGATCTTATTCTGCAAGTTGTGAAAATTGGAAAACAACAACTCCCCCAAATAATATACTTAAATTGGGTAATAAATACATAATACGTTATCATCCAAACAATATAAACTGGGTGATCAATAACAAAACTTTGTAGAATTTACACAACTGTAATTATTGGATGCAAAATTTATAAAATAATTTACTCCTGATATGTGTTGAAATACTTGATTAGTTTTAGGTTTAACACTTTGGCTACTATGTTTAATAATATGAGTCACACCACACATACACACTTTTATAAGGATACTATTGTATTCTTTTGGTAGTGAATGTGTTGTACTAATATTAGTTCATAGTTAATAACATTAACTTTGTTGAACAAACGCAAAAGAAAGTTACCCAGTTTTAGCAAAAGCTGTCCATGCTTTTATAAGCTTGTTCATTAATGCTTGGTCATCATCAGTTGGAGAAGTGAAGGGGATTTTATCAATGTTTGTTTTGAACAGATGTATTAGCTCATCAGCATGACTTGCACCTGAAACAACGAAATTAAAAAGCTTTATGCCCTTTTCACATTTTATAGTTTTGAATTTAGAATAAAAAGATAATGTTTTTCTTATTATATTACTATTTTCACATGATTTATTTCAAAAATAACTTTTGCCAACACTAAATATTACATGTCATAATGATCATCTGTCATTTAAAAAATTTTTCTATGATGAATCAGAAAATAGTTCACCAACATTACTAAACCTTATTTGCCTATTTATCGATAAACTCACCACATCCGATGAACTGATCAGCTTCATGGTCTGGATATGCCATCTGTATCATCTTGGCTGAAAAGGCTCGTGGGCTGAAGTATGTAAACAAATAGTTGTAAACAGGAGCTGTATGGTGCTTTAAAAAGCACTTTCGAGAAAATTCTTCTGCATAGGCAAAAGCTATATCCGACATATACTGAAATAGAAACATTGGTTTAGATTCAGATTCAGATTCAGATAATTCTTTATTCATAGGTATTACAGTCAATACATTGAATAGTGTCATTAACTTAAAAGTATTCAACATTTCTTAAAATTAGGCTAATTTTACTTTATTGCATTTATAATTCCTTAAAAGAGTATAATACTTTGATTGTTAGGTAATCCTTAAGTATTTTTTAAACTTATTGAATGATGGTTCAGCCTTAATATGTTCTGGAATTTTGTTAAAAAATTTAATTCCTGCATACTGAGGTTTCTTGCAAAAAAATGCCGAATGATGAGTGGGAATGGCAAAAGTATCACAATTCCAGTACACTAGTGAAAATCATTCTTTTTTTAGATTTATTTTTATTTATTAACACTTTTAGTATCACAATCTATTTTACTCTACAATAAGTGATATTATCACTATCACGAATCTTCACATGGTGCAGAGAGTGTTAATACACTGTGTAATAAAATTAGGTAAAAATTAAATTTTCAGTTTTTGGTGTAAATATATATTTAGGCTATTCCTGGTCCAAACAAAAGAGTTTTGTAAAAATTCCATAATTTTGTTCATCATTCTATTCACACACAACCCTAAAACTGAAGATGAATGGTTAACCAATAACACAAGAGGTATAAAGGTGTAACTTGTGAAAATATCCTGAACATGTTTTATATTCCTCATTTCACTTCTTAACGATTCTGGCATCTAAATTTTTCAAGAGTTTTAAACAAGATTATAAAAACTTTTATATGAAATAGAACTGTCTATCTCTAGAAAAAGAATTCTGTATGTAAAAAAACTTATAATTTTCCCCAACATAAATTTAAACGTTGTCTTAACTCGTCGAATAAAGTTAAGTTAAATGCACTGGTGGTTGTTATTCCTAACTTACGTGTATCACAACGCTCTGGTATGATTATTTTATTTTTAATCTAGTTTGTATTATGTGTTAGGTTAGTTATTTACCTGAAGAAGAGATCATCATAATGTAGTGTTACCGATTTTTTGTATCACTGAACAATGTCAAATGTCTGGAAAAATCCTATTTCCTTCAAAACATTCAACTTGTCCATTGGTACTAGGACGACCAGGAGCAAATCTCTGTTCAATTCCATTCTGATCACAAAAACACGTGAATTCCGATGAAGTAAAAATCATGGCATTATCACTGACAAGTATTTCGGGCAGACCATTCCATGAAAATATTTAACTGAGCATTCCAATTCGAAAAATTGAAGTTGGAGAGAGTTCATTATTCTGATTTCTGGCCACTTTGATTTGGCATCTACAAGAATCATAAAGTGATATCCCCTGTATGAACTGCATAGTCCTTGTGAATGCGCTGCCAATTCTTCTCCAGCTGGTCCCACACATTTAAAGGCACTTTATTTGGGTTGGTCTTAATTGTACAACATGCATCCCAACTTCTTACCGTACGGTCAATATCCCTGTTAATATTTTTCTAATAATATTTATGAGCAAGGGCCTTCATTTTTACAGTTCCAGGATAATCAATATGTAATTCAGAAAGGATTTCAGGTTGCAGCTTTGAAGGAATAACTACTCTTTGTTCACAAAAAAATGTTCCTTAATGAAGATTAAACTCACAACAACAAGATTACGCTCTGTTCTTTCCCAGATTCTTTTTAGTTGTGATAGAATTTGATCTTCGTCTATAAATTGTACAATAACATCATGGGTAATTGTTCTCATTGAAACAGAATTTATAATCTGTGAAAAGAATTTAATTTTGGTAATGAGAACCGTGAAATAAGATTTTAGAGGCTCGATTAAGAAGGACCACTTCACACTAGGCAGTAAAGACGCCGAATACACTGATTTTAACAAGAGTTCACCAGGTTACACATAATGAGTTTATGAACAGTGCATATTCAAATAAAGTGCAGAAAATAAACAGTTACCTTTGTTTTCATGAGGGGTAACCATAGTCTGCTGTTGTTGAGGACCAGGTTGTGATCAGGAAGTGTGGAAATAGGCTGCTGTCTTGTAGGCAGGCGTGAAGACGGAAGATGTCCTTCACGGATTCACTCACGCACAATACGACCGCAAACGAATAGTTCATAACACTGTGGCCAGTCCTGTAGAGCACGGTAGACGTGGGTGTCCGGGAACAGAGACGTTCTGGTAGAGGTTGCCAATCCAGAGCACTAACTTTAATGTTAATGTAAATGTGCAACAAATAGAGATACAAACTAATATTTAAGTGAGAGAGTAACACATGGGGCATAAAGTCACGTGTTGAGTAAGTATGGTCAGCAGTGGCTAGAGTGCTAAGTGCCCCAGGTGGGACTGAGAGTATACTGAGCAAGCGTGCCGTCGCTTGCAAGGTGGGCAACACGGAGCCTTGATAAGTCATCCGTTGTGATTGGTTGGTGAGTGTACAGTAAACAGCTGATTCGTGAAACAATGGTTCATTGGTCTGTCACTGTACGTGAATATTTTAATCCAGTAAGGAATGGTATTGTAGGCACTAGGCCGCAGAAAGAGATATAGAATTAATGCAGTATATACAGTTTAGTAACATAAAGGCAAATATAGAGTATAAATTGCCCAAAAAATATATACATAATTATTGTTCAATAAAAGTAGCCTTTTCATATTAGGCAATAAAAAACAAGTTATTTAACGCAATAATACTTAACAATCTGTTCATTCATAAGTGTTTCTTCATTCATTTTTTCATATTTTCCAACCAAAGTTAATTTATAAAAATAGTCAGCACTTCATTATCTGACCACCTGTGTACAGTTGTAAAATTGAACCCATTTATTAATGTTGCATAGCGGAGTAACCGTGAAGCTGTTGTTGCTGGAAGAGCATTGTTTGGATGAAAAATGGATTGTAATGGTTTGTTATCTACATCAAGTGTAAACTTCCTCCATAACAAATACTGGTAAAAGTTTTGAAAGGATCATAAAATGACAGTTACTTCCTTGTCCAACTGTGAGTAGCCCCTTTCAGCTAATATAAATGGAGTAGGATGTTCTGTAGGATGTTTTGTGTAATAACACACCAGATAATCCAATTGAACTTGCATCTGTAGCCAGAGTTAGAGGAAGATTCAGGTCAAACGGAACAAGCACCTTATCACTTGCTATTTCCTGTTTCCACTGTTGAATGCAATTTCAAAATTTGAATTCCATTTAAATTTGAAGTTCTTCTTTAAAATTGGTTAAAAGGCTGTAGGAATGTAGATGCATGAAGAATAAATTTTGTGTATAAAACTGTAAGACCAAGAAAGTTCCTAAGCTCCTCAATACTCCTTGGGTGAGGAGCCTCTTTTATAACTTTCACCTTAACTGAAGATTTCTTCAGACCATTAGTACTAATTACATGACCAAGGTAACTTATCTCTTGTTCAAAGAACTTACATTTCTCGAGATTCAAATGAAGATTTAATTCCCTCATTTGTTGCAAACACTTTATGAGTCTGTTCTTGCACTCTTGTAATGTTGATCCTTGGCTTATAATGTCATCAAAATATGCAGCTGTCCCTTCCATATCTAAAGTGAAATCATCCATGAACTTTCAGAACTCATTTGGAGCACTTTTAATACCAAATTCAAGGTGATTCTTCAAGTAAGTTCCTTTATGTGTAGATATTGTTTGAAAACATTTTACTGTTATCATCAACCTCCAAATGTAGATATGCTTTGTGAACATCAAAGGTAAAAAAGTATTTTCCTCCCTTGATTTTATAAAAACACTTCTTCCACTTTTGTAATAACTCCTTGACTTTAAAGATTGTCCAGTTCTTTTTCCACTTTTTCTCGTTTTGCAAACAAAACTGGTCTCACATTTGCAAAATTTGAGTTTAAAGTATCTTTGGTTACTTTAAAACCAAAGATATAAGGCTACACCTGTAGTTGGAAATCAGACCGATTTGTTTTTTAATATGCCCCTCAAAGACTGACAGATTTATTCTCTGAGTTGGTTTGTGCACTTACTTTAGCAATATTTCCTGACATAATTTAAAAGTATAAATTTAATTACTCTCTTATAATAAATTCAAATTCCAGTTTGTAAATTTTTCTTTTATTAGACTCATATTCTTTTAAATTATCACCAATTTTTTTGTATTTATAAGCTGATAAAGTAAATATGTGGCAATTTGCTCAATTGCAACCTCTTACACATTGTAATTGTACAGTACATACTTGTAATATGTTTTATGTATAATTAATTAAATTTGTATATTCTGAGAGATACTAATCACAAGTTTTTATAGAACGTTTTCCAGTAAAGGGAAATCACAAATATAAAAAAGTATGAGAGAACAAATTACGTTAAGCAATTTCTTGTTTCCAAAAAGTGAGTTTGATCTTTCCCGTGCTAATTGTTTAATATTATTTCTACTCTGATTCTGGGATTTGTTCTCTATTGATACATATGTTATTTAAAATAATGGGAATTCTCTGTTATAAAACTGAATAAAACTAGGATTAAAATGTGAAATACATACAATTGCTATTCAGTGAATATATAATATTACATTCTAGTAACCATCAACTTACATCCACATACTGAGGTACAACATCCCAGGAGAGAGAGTCAGTGTTGGTATAAAACTGCAGAATCTCCTTACCTAATCTAAGCTCTTCTTCACTGTCAGGTGTAATGGCCAAGTCATGAGGTACCAACACTGACAGGTTTTCATTTATTTTTTCACACTTTACTTCTCCATCTGAAACATATTTTGAGATTTTAACTTCTTGACTTTGTTATTAAACTATAACAAGTGTTTGAGGTTCCTAGGTATTGGTACTAGGATGGAAATATTTAGGGACCGACAAATAATCACATACAATAGTATATGTTAAGTGTGGGAAAGAGAGTTACAAATAAAATTAGAAACCTAGACATCCTGACTCGGAGGACCAAAATGTTTCCTGGAGATAGAGTTACAGTTAAAATTAAAATTGAGAACAATTACATCCGGAGATGGAAGGACAGGTGAGACATGAGGTAGAAAGGGTGCACTTGAAGATAGATGCCAAATCACCGATTTTGATCTTAGTTCTTGCCTCGCTTCGTCTGGGGGGGGGGTTTCCAGCTCCTCCAGGGCTACAGTAGGATCCACGGACGAATGAACTTTCACTGAGAATCGTCACTGGCACCTGGGTTGGAACAAGTTTAGAGAGGAACCATCACCAGAACAAAGGGGTAACTGACCGGAGGTCACCTCGACGGGAGCTACAATACACACACTAAGGAGTACGAAAAGAGGGCATTGAAACGCAAGATGGCACTACTTAGACTAAGAGAGACAGAAGGGGTATTCAATACGAGACTACAAAAAGAACAAAGTACCACTACCAAAGTACACTTTGGAGTGACCGCTACCGTGCCATCACCTCCGATTATACCAATGAGACACTATACAATGAATACGAGAAAAGAAGGCATAGAGACCCGGGGCAGCACAACTCTGCCAACCAAAGAACAAAGTGTGAGACTTTTTGAGTGACCGTGACCGGACCACATCTTCAGAAAGGCTCCGATGTTACAAGTGAATGTTCGGGTGTCTAAGCGACGCTCATGAACAGCAGACATAGGTTCAGACAGGACCATGCGATGTCTCCACCAATGAGAGGCTTTAAATCGGACAATGACGGTCCATGCTCATCAGTATTAATTTTACTCTGAACTATTTCAAAGAAAGCAAGGAGTGCTGAATATTAAAAACTAAAACTTACTCTACTAGATATATATTGCAAATATTGTACAGTACAGCTAAAAAGGAGTGAAAAATATAAGTAACAAGTCAAACTCTGCCCTACTGATTGCCAGCCCCCACCAAGCCAGACATCCTCCCCTCCCCTTCTTTACTACATAAGCAACTGGTATGGAGCTGGCAGACCCTAGCGGCCTGACTAGTAGGATGGGTGTGTTGAGCTACTGCTGTCATCAGTAGCAGATGTGGTTAGATAGGGCTGGACCACACCCTCCACATGTTGTCTGGCACATAAAAATAGATTATGTGTGTTTCAGAATGAGTCTGATACAGGATCGCTACCTGATCAGAAGTACTCGTAGGAGTCATGATTTTGGATGTGATGGTCTGCCAGTTAGTCCAGAGGACATCGAGTTAGCGGACATCATATGCCATTGTTTCAACCAGGGACCATAGAGTCATGACAAATATACCATTCTCCGAAGCCTGTTTCTAGATCTCGAGCATTTCAATGGGAGTTAAGGAGCTTATGGGGGCAACCAATTGATCTAAGGACTGAACCGACGAGATCGTGGTTCGATACCCAGCTCGGCCACCCAGCTCCAGGTCCAGTACAGGAGTACTCAAGGAAACATCAAGTTGTAAATATTAGGATTAAAGGAAGAGAGCTCAAGTGTAAATATTGTACATGGATGGCGATATAGTTTAATAAAGCAAACCAATGTTTAAAACTTTACTTTTTGACCCAAGTGAGACCCCCTTACAACACACTAGTGCAGAGGTGGGGTTTTCCCGCAGGATAGGACTGTAATGAGTGAGGAAAAACCCTCTTACAAAATGTTACATACTATATTAGACACATTATATAAGATCCTGATCTTTTTTTCATTCATATTAAATTATTAGATCACTCCATATTAAGATAACAATGTTTTATATAAAGTGTTGTATTAATACTTTTGAATACTGAGTGAATCAGTGTCTAATGTTGGCACACACACAACACAATTTTCCTATAACTATTAGTATTGGATGTGATATATTTGAACACTTAGGCACATTAGTTGCATTTTACTGTCATTTACATAAGTTATTTATTCAACTCATGATCTATTTATTCAATAAAAAATCATTTACATACGTGCTAGAGCTGACAATCCCTCTTGGTCAGTGAGGCCCATTATGATCGGGACCTTGGAGAATTCTCCTTTCTCCATCATTTTTCGAGGATAATCTGGTAAGAAGGGAGCATCACCAGATACTTCAACACAAGGTAAAAAGAGGAGTGTGGACTTTTGTATCTTTTCCTGAAAAAATATAGCAAACTGCATTCAGTAAACACTTTAAGAACTACTCTTTCTGAATCGCCAGAATGATCAGATGCTAAGATACATCCCCTTCCCTCCTAAAAAACACTGGACAGTAAATTATACGCTTGTAACAATAGAAATAATAGATGTTTTTGACTATAGAATCTAAATAATGTACTTAAAAGTTGTTGAATATATATGTTAGCTTGAGTTTTTTTTAACTCTTATGGTACACTATAGGATAGACTCGCCATTTAATTTTTGTAATCTTGGGAAATCAAATAAACAATATTAATTTTGTATACATACAGTTAATTAAATAGGTATTCTTACTATTTTCTAGACACTTTTACCTTTTCTGTTCGTATTGTTTGTCTTTCCTGAGCCTTAAGGATATCCAAGCAAGGAACATTCATGAGAAACTCCAGAACAGTGTCAGGGTCCTGAGAGTTACATCCAAGTTCTTTAGCTAGCAGGAAAGTTTTCTCTCTGGGCTTGTCCTGAAACGCCCATTGGCACATTGGTGTTCCACTCTGTAATATGGCTTTGTGAAATAATCCTACAAACAAAGTATGATTGGTAATTTACTTTATGAGCACAAACCCTTAGATGAAATATTATATACATGAGTTTATAAGATGAGTCTTAAACAATGTTCTGTTCTAATTCTAGTATGTTTGCTAACAAGAAACAATACATGGAGATATGGTTCATTTTGTGGATAGAATACAGAATATGGTTAATTTTGTAACAAAATATTCACCTTTAGACAGTGGAGACAGCAGATGGTAGTGTACAGAAGCCCCTCCTGCACTTTGCCCAAATATTGTCACATTGTTTGGATCTCCTCCAAAACTGTCAATGTTGTCTCGTACCCATTTTAGTGCCAAAACCTGATCCTTAAGTCCCAAGTTTCCAGGCAGCTTTTCATTTTCCAATGATAAAAATCCTGAAATAATAATTATAATAATAACAAATTAATATATTTCTATTCTTCTCGCAATTTAAAAGCAATAGTTTTAAATTTTTATTGAAAATACGTTGTATTATCTTTTATCATTAATTAGATACCTATAAATATCATAACATTGTAATAAATAGATTAATTTTAACCTAAAACTCCCAAGCGATAGTTGATTGTGACCAGGACTATATCTTCTTCTATCAAGAAGTCAGGCCCATAAATTTCAGTAGACCCAGAGCCTCTGAAAAAGCCACCACCATGAATCCACACCATCACAGCCTTCCGGTCTCCTTGCTCTCCAGTCTGAAGGTATAATCATGGAACAAATCAAATAAGATTAAATCCTATGCTTAAGAGCCAAGCAGAATTATTTTAAAAGTAAATAACATATTTAAAGAAATGGATGGCACTAAAAGTTCCAGTCCCTAATTACAATTTTTAAATCATGGAGCATTAAATAAACAATACTAATTTTTTAAGGATACGGTTAATTAAAACTCAAAAAATATGTGTTACAAGAAGGATTTGCTCAAGAGTTCTCTTTTATCCTGCCAGTAAAAGAATAACAAATATTTTTATACTATGAATCGTTATTTTTAGCTCTTGCTACCCTACATGTTTAGTCATATATCGGGTGTCCAGGCTAGAAGTATCAATAAATAAATAACTCTATCAGGGTTATTTAACAAATTTTGTAGCAATTCCCATTACAAACCAAATGCAATGGAAACTACATTGTGTGTTTAAAGTTTAAAGGTGTTTTCTACTAATATCTTATTATTAAAAAATAAATAAAGTTAAATATAAATGAGTACAACCTTGAAGATAAAACTTAAAAAAAATGTTTTAATATTTATCTTAAATTTTGAATTTAGTTATTTATTCTTTAAAGAGCAAACTGGGGCCCACAGAACCCTACATCAATTTATTTTCCAAATTTCTCAGTTTAAGTTTGTTGCTAGAACTTTTGGTACTGATGTAATTTTAGTTATCACTACGAGGCTTCAAGCCCCACCACTAGCCACCTTAGTTGCCAGCTAATAAAAATCTGTAATCTCCTCTGTTTAACTTATAAGGTTGTGTTTATCCTTATTGTCTATATTTATTAGATTGGTTGTAATGTCATTTTTGTAGTTATTTGTAAAATAATTTATATAATTTTCCGTATTGACCAAAGACAATTTTTAATTAATAACCAATACAAAGTTTTTACAATATTATAAAAAGAGTGTTTTGAACTATACAGCCTTTAATTGTGATGGTCAAATTTGCCTATGTTTGTGATTTTGTGTAAGATATGTCATAATTGTGATGAAATAAATACATTCATACATTGTTTCTACATATAATAAAGTGTTATCTACTGTAGAGTTTTGTGTATAAAACCTTTAAAAACTCATACACATGAGCTATTTCAAAGAGTTACATTGTTTACACTGTTTTGTCAAAATTACAGTATTTTTTTAGAACAAATTTATAATCATTATGTCTATTGTTTTTAACCAATATATTACAAATTACACACACTAATAGTCTAAGGAAACAAACAAAACTTATATAAATGTACTTTATTTATATTTTTAAGCGTGTTTTTTAAAATGGGGCTCTATAGACCTTGTGTGCTGTGCTGAAGGGTATACAAAAAACACTCATATAAATTCATCCACTGTGTAGAATGCCCTGGACAACAAAAGTTTTTCTTTTTCCTCCCTATGACAGCAAATCAGCCACTAACATGTATATCAACCAAATGATGATGTTTACTGAGACGTCAGCTGATTACATCACCACTGTTGACTTTATAATCCATGTCTGTGGAATAATAAAGACATAACTGTCATATTTGAGGATTAAAAAATAATTCTAATTCCAGTAATGCATGAAAGAGACATCCCAAAAGTAAATATTTTAAAGAACAATCAGTGACACGCCATATTTAATGAGACATATTGCAAATTTTCGCAGTAAGTACCTCAAATTCCAAACCAAACCATAATAAATTCCAGAAATACAATGCTCCAGCACATCACCACTATGATGTTCAGGATTTTCTTAACAAATAATATCCTCATCGTTCATTGGGTAGGAGAGGAATTATTGAATGGCCAGCAACATCACCAGATTTCTTTGCATGGGGATTCATCAAAGATGTTGCGTACAGGTAAGAGTACAAAGTTTACTGGAATTAAGGCATCATAATGTGGCTGTAGTTTAAAGGGTAGTGCCAGAAATGCTCAAAAACACATGATAGGAGGTTGAACACTGATTAGACTGCATGAGGTAACTTATAAATATATCAATCTTGGTTGTACAGGGTCTCCGAAAAAGAATGCCAGGATTTTGAGCAGCTGTTACTTAAAAACTATTCAAAATAACTAAACGACTTAAACGTAAATTGAAGTTGAAATAACTAAGTTTTGTTTTCCATGTAGCATGGAAGGAAACATTGACCTTGACATGTGCAAAACACCTGCGCGGTGGCAGTCCACTACTGTGAATGACACACCTGATGCCAGTTGCGACTACAATGTTTATGGCACAACAGAAGTCACAGTTTTGTGGTATGTAGAATTGAAATCGGTTGTTAATATGCAGCGTCAGTTTTGAGTTATGTATTGAAGTCAAAATTCGCCTGTATTATTTTTACATTATCTTCAAACTTTTGTGTGCTAATTTAATTGTGATTTAAACTAGCCAGATTTGTTTTTTTTTTCAATTTGTATAAATTTGACAATCAAAATTACTAATTTCAGTTTTTAACAAATGTTTCATCAAGATACATCTGAACTTGGAAATATGCTATGCCCTTCATCTGGCCATCAAATATATATAAATAATAATAATTATATATATATATATATATATATATACATGTGCGTGTGTGTGTGTGTGTGTGTATTATATATATTTATATACGTGCTGTATATGAAGGTATGAATACTCATTCACTGTCAAAGTTAATACATATGTAATGACAACTAGAAAAAGAGTTAGAAAACTAACCTTTGTAGTATACACATTGAGATAGAGGCAATCTTCACCCCCATGTATATTTAGGAATATTATGTGTTCTTGCAGAGAATCACCTCCTTCTTTTGTGGCATCTCGAGAATCTTCCCATTGGCCATAAGGCTCAGGTTCCTAAAATATATTCATACAATATGCAAATTAAAATTAATTTTAGAGTTATGAGATTATAATATTGTACAAATTCAGATAGTATTTTATCATGTCTTATTACACTATTAAACATTTTTGCTGCACCAACTGACAGTAGTTTAAGTGACATTTTGTCTGCGACGGGACGAAGATAAGTGCGACACATGATCACAGTACAGTGGGAGTGAGAACTACGGTACCCTCCCAGGTATGTTTTTAAATTTTGATAAAGGAATACTTGTTTTAAGCTATTTCAAGATCAGTTGAATAAAAAAACCTCAATTTTTGAGAATATGGTGGTATGTAAACAATCAAAACAATAAAAACTAACTTTGGTAAACACAAGCTAGAATTTAAGAAGCTGGTTTTCAAGAAATTGGAAAATAACTAACAAATAGTTTAATGAGTTTGAATAAACTATTTGGAAAAGTCTATAGATTAGAGAAGGTTCTTGACACGATCAATTTGTTTACTGAATAAGAGATGCTTGAGAGACTGGCATGAATTTTATTGTAGTTGGGAGTTTATCTTTCTGTCTTGAGGAATCAATCAGACACTTCTGAAAGTGACAGAAAAAACTCCTCAAAATCAAGTGGTGACAAAAATGCAATTGCCTTCTCGCCTATCTCTTACCAAAAATCAACAAAATTATGAAATCACATGTGAATTAGAGTGGAGCTGATAACAGTTGTTGAATGATTTGTCAGTTAATTAATGGAGAGCCATTTTATTACGCTGCAGTTAACACATGGAGGCAGTGACAGAATGATGGAAGTAGCCAACTCTTTGTTAAAGTTTTGTTTCACTTTGAAAAAGTTAAATGTGGCAGAATGTTCTGTTAAAACAGCTAAATTAC
The DNA here is from genome assembly GCF_021130785.1 of Homalodisca vitripennis. Classification (NCBI taxonomy): domain Eukaryota; kingdom Metazoa; phylum Arthropoda; class Insecta; order Hemiptera; family Cicadellidae; genus Homalodisca; species Homalodisca vitripennis. Next base: position 24,157 of record NW_025781314.1, on the reverse strand, counting down.
TATGAATAACATTGTATTACAAACTATAATGGGAAAGCCACACTAACCTCAAAATTATCTAGAGCTTGTTTTTTACTATGTAAATTACAAAACTGTGTTGGGAGATGTATGATGATATCCTCTTATTTCAGTTATTTTCATTCTCACTTGCTGTATGCAACAATGCTCTGGGGCAATATGAAGGATATCGGTCAAGTTTTTTATGGCAAAAAGGAAAATCATGAGAATTTTAGCCAATTCGTGTTATCAAAATGACTGTAAACAGTTTGATTGATTCATATTTTATAATGACAGTTCGTAGGTCTTATGGTTTAATTCTTTGACATTATTTATACCATTGTGGTTTTATTTATTTATTCTATCATGTTCTTAATTTTCATTAATATATTTTTATTCTTAATGTTGTGTTTTAAACTCTTACTAGTTTATGAAGATAAAATTATTGTTTTGCAATAGTAATAACTAATCCCATATTCAATTTTTAAATGAGAAGTTTATTGTTTGTAATGACTAAATGGTGCATGATAGTATTAGTTTTATTTACATTGTCTAATGCAATGTATATTAATAAATGACAATAAAGAGATTCTATTCTGTTTTAAAGAGATACTATTCTATGTTAAGTGAAACTGCCAATATTACATATTCGTCTGTACAGATGAGTTGAAAGGGATGGTTGGAGTTTTATCGTGATTGGCTGTAGCTTAACCAAAAAACTATGAATAATGATTAATATGACTTCTTTCTCAGAGACTGCCAGCTTCTCAACAATTTAATAAAGATGAAGATTTTTCTTATTACAAGAAGAAAGGAGTTTATGACATTAATTAAATTTAAAAGTCTGAATTACGTGCAAGCCATCCATCTACACTGAACCAGTCAGATTTTGTTCAGTCTGAGGGTGTTTAAAGTAACTAATTTAAGCAAACCACTCTTAAATTAATGTTTCTTTTTATTTTAGTTCTGCAACTGGAAATATATAATTTGATTTTAAGGTTAAGTGTAAAGTGTGTGACACCCTTGTCAGTGATTTCTCATCTTCCTCAAATAATTTTGGGAATGGGCAGTTCCCACCTCTGAATATCATGATATGAGTATTCCTCAAGTGATAAGCCAGCATAATATTTATTTTAGAAAGTTTTAGTTTAGGAATTTTGCTATGCATAAAATTTCATTTTAGACATGATTTCTTTAGTTTTGAGACAAAGCTGTGTTTTATTAAAAGTCTTGTTCTGAAACAGTTTCCAGCACAATTTGTTCTAATTAAATAATAATTCATTCCAAAAATTAATTAATTGTGTCAGAATCCGAAAATTACCTATCATTTTTACTGTGGTGTTAAAATTTAAATGTGATTTGTATAGGGTTTTGTATAAATATAAGGTATGATATACTGTTGGTCCTTTTACTTGTGTAAAAACAAAACAATTCTCTAGTTTGTCTAAGTTAGTTGGTAGTTTACTTCCTATAGGGAAAAGGTTTGCATTTAATTTTTTAAATGTATTGAAATCAAAATTCTTTCAACTAGAATGAAACATTATTATATACACTATGCTAATTATACACTGGAACTCTTCTTCAAATTAACATCTTTTTAATGGGCATTTCTATAATTATTTAAGTTAAAATAAAATGTTTCTTAAACTATACTAAGTAATATATTTTTTAAATTCACATTTACCTTGAACCTTAAATTTCCCACTGGAGGTTTTGCATAAGGAATTCCTTGAAAAGAATAATACAATTTGTTAGATCTGCCAATTGATTTCTTGACCAGACCTCTTAGTCTACCTTGTTTTGTAGATATTTCTATCTCGTCCAGCATTTCAAACTAAAAGTAATACACATTAATTTTTAATAGTCATACAAACTATAGTCACAATTTTATAAATAACTTTTTTATTGTATTATAAAGAAGTATCTTTTTATTTTGTTCTTTGAATTTGAAGAATGCATATACTAATACCTTTTTTACATTTAATATACAATGTTTTGTGTAGCCATTGCTGTATAAATTTTTATTACATTTTGTGTGTGAACTTCATTAATAAAAAAAAAAAATTATGGTTTGCCTGTAAAGTCGGTTTTACGGGCGAAGATTTTACGTGACAACGTCTTTTTCTCGGTAGAATATTTATTGATATGAATATTATTAAATTGCACAATAGGAACAAGGAATTGAATGAAAATAAGAATTGCACAAATTTTAACTATAGAAATATATTTTGTTTACTAAAACATTGTACATAATTTGAAATGAATTAAAATTTGTTATTGTAAATGGTAAAGTTGAATAAAACATTTACTAAAATTGGAATTTGAAATTCTTGCTAAACACAGTTAAATTCTAACTCCGCGCGTGGTGATTGGTCGCTTTAGTTCGTTTGTTTGGTCGCACTGTTATGACAGGTTAGAGGTTATAATTTGTTATTTTAAATGTTTGACTAGCAATACGCGCTGTTTCTTCTCAATCGACTAAATTACGATTGATTGCAGAGTGATTTAAACTAATAATTTACTTAACACTATCAACATTTGTCAATAGTATGACATAACCTATAAACTCAGTTTCTCAACTTTTGTGTCAATCTAACAATTAATCAATCAATCATAGTTTACGATAATGAAATATCAGTGTACAATTATTTACCTTTATTGTTGTAGTTGTTGTAAATGACGAATCTAAGCACTCCACATTTTCACGAATAAACATAGTTATCTGCTTTATCCCGTGCGGCGGACCCACAGTTATCTGCTTTATCCCGTGCGGCGGACCCACTGGACGGGCATCGTAACGTTACCGGGCGTTACACTTTTTCATGAGTGACTCCGAGCCGCAACCTAATTTAAGACGTTGTCACGTCAATAATTTTTGAATAAAAATAATACTTATTTCAATTATTACATATTTAATTTTATGTCAAAAAATCCATCTGTAAAAACTAAAATACTTTCATAATGTGGCTTATTGTGACCAAATATTTTTACCCTTAGCATCAGACACTGAACAAACTGTTTCTCCAAGAATACGTCTTGTACTAGGTCTTCATAAATTACATCACATTAAATTTGATTTTTGGATGAAAATTCAACTTTCAAATTAAAAACAAGACTGAAACAACAGAATTTTGTGTTTTACGGAATTGAGTTTGTTAATTCAATCTCATGATATACTATTCAGAAGTATAAATTGACATTTACAAATATCAAGGAACATCATTCAAAGTATGAGTATATTACAAAGGCATACACTTGTATATATTGGTAAGTTGACTGCAAGCAGCAAAGACAACTTACCATGCTGTTTTTGAATCCCATATAAGGTATGGTATATCAGTATGGGGAGGAACATCTGCCCATAATCTTAGCAAGATTTTACTCCTCCAAAAAAAGGCAATAAGGGCACTGGCAGATCTGGGACCACTTGAAAGCTGCAGAGAAGCTTTTAAGACTTTAAAACTCATGACTGTCATAGCACTGTACATCTACTCTGTAGTTGTCCAGACAGTTGAAATGGAGTTACCAAGAGCCAAGGATACTCATTCCCACAACACCCGGAGAGCAACTGACTACCTCCTTCCTGGACACCATACTACACGGTACAGCAGGAAACCATCAACAGATAATTGTTTTAGATTCAGGGGTGGCAAAAACAGATGTCATAATTGTTGTTGAATTCAGATATAAAATAAATAAGAATAATAAAAATTTCTACTTATCCAGGCAATATAATAAGTTCACAACAATATGTACCCCCGATTGGGTACACACCAGGCTTTCATAAAGCATGTTGTGCACCCAATGGGGTATAATTCGTTTGGTAAATGAATTTTTTAGATACCCCTTGGGTTACATGGAGAAACATTGAATAAACATACTGAAATAATTTTTTTGGGCAAAAGTTATTATTGAAAAATTTGACAGTATATATAAAAAGTTCAGAAATTAGCCAATGTCATTAACTTATTAATTTGTGTAATAAATACTCTACAACAACCAAAAATTGTGAATTACAGAGTTCTACAGTTTGCTAATTTATAAATGATAAAAAATTTATATTAGTGTACATAACCTTGGACTCAAACATTTTAAAATTTAGACTTTTAAATTTTTGAAATGTGATTTTAGTCCTTTATATGATGTATACATTTTATTTTCCACTGTGTTTACTGCTCTAAACAATATAAAGTTTTCTTTTGAATGAATAACAATATTAAATAATAGGTGCATTTTTTTTCAAATCATCCTTAAAGCTTTTTTTTCTTGTAATATAAAGAGCAATATTGCCTTACCTGATGTTAGATCACAAGCACAATCATGAGATAAATGTAGAGTTTATTTTCTAACATGAACTGTCACCATATTATCAGCAAGGTCAGTTTTGTAGTCTAATAGGTTTACAGTGTTTTATCACTATAGAGATAAATTATATCAAATTTCATGGAAAATCATAAACCACTATTAAAACATAGTAGTATGCTTTGTCGTTTCTCATGTTAGGTATTTCATACATTAGTTTCATTGGCAATATTTAAATTGATTAGTTCTTAAAAAGCAGGTCATATTTGAGGAAATATAAGGATATTTGAAGGAAGTTTGATTTTTATTTAAATGCAACATAATATTACTGAAACAACACATAAGAGTGATTTTATAAAGTTGATTACGTTTTAATAAAATTAGTATCTTTAATTAATTGTACCTAAGGCACAAATTTCGTTTTAATTTGGCTGAATATAACTGTGCAATTCATAAAAAATGTCTATAATATGAAAACTGTTAAATGTTAATTAAATTATATTTTTATTTATTTATGTTTAAATTATTATCTACTAAAACAACTATAATTACTTTTAGTGATACAATATGAAAGATATATACTAATTAATTGTGAAATGAATAATAAACTACCTTATATAACTAGTGACCTGTGGCTTCACACATAATTTTGTAGGTTTTACATATGTATGAGCACTTCTAGTTCGAGAAAATTATATTCCGAAAACCAAAGTTTGAATTTGCCTTGTCGCAACGTTCAAGAAAATATGTCTGAAAGTGTTAATGTATGGTCATTGTATTTGAATCTGGTTCTATTTTTTTGCCATAGTTGGTTTTACCTAGTTTCCTTGATCAAGAGAATATATGTACATACACAGGTTTGAGAAGCCTACTTCAGTCCTAAAGACAATTAAGATAGGTTCTATAAAAGCCTTTAAATTTATAGTAAAAGTTAGATTGTACATATGTCTTTGATATTTGCGTTAAAAGTACTAAACAAGCACGGAATACTTAATATTTGATCAAACATACAGTTAAAAGTATATTTTTCTTATCTGGATAAACTCTGTGATCAACACCGAATTTAGAAACATTTATATATGAAGTTTTGTTACTATCCAGCACACTCTTTGCTTTCAAGACTAAAATGGTAACAAATTTATAATAAAAGTTAAATTAATAAAGCATATGGTTAATAAAGTTTCTTTTGAATGCACGTAAGGTTCTTGTCCAATAATTTGCACTAAAAAACCCATTTTCCCCACTGTTTGTGAAATATACTACAGCAATAATTAGGCACTATTTACTTTTAATAGGATTCCTCCTAGCTAAACTCCTTGAGTTCTGCACTTAGCATAAAACCAGCCAACACAAGGAATTGCTCAGTCTTGGGTAAGTCCATTAGTGTACAATGCCAATAATTAAAAATAGCCAATTTAAAAAAGATTATAGAAAGAAATATTCCTACCCAGTTCCAAACGAAAGAAAATTACTGACTTAAATATCACACATAAATACTTAACACTGTGCAGATAGTTTATAAGAGAACACAACAATGCTTTGCCGCAACGATACAGTATTTATGGATCTCACAGACAGCTGGAAGATATCAGAACTAACAGATTAGTCAGTACAAAGGTCACTGACAATCAACTCTCCCACTTCTGTGCTACCCTTGACATTCATTCATCTGGCTGATAATTAGTGTACTATAGGCATTCAAACATCATGTATGCCAAATTTTGAATATTTTTATTCTGTCAGTGAATATTTTTAATTTATAGCAGACAATTTGTGATCATTTATTGTACAGCTATAATTAATCCTAATAACTTTAACCCTAGAAGTGTGTCCATGTTACCAAAGATAAAACGTCAGTCAATTTTTGACGTGTTGCAAGGGTTTTTTAAAAAATTCGTAAAAAATACTTAATATCAAGAAAACATATAATGTTATATATCGTTTTTCTTCTCAGAAGTTGTACTATTTGAAATAGGAATAAACGTTTTGATATTGTTTGGTTTAGTATATATTTTCATGAAAATAGTGAGAAATTGCAAAAAGTTTTATATGAAAATTTCAAGTTTGGACCTCTGTAAGGTATTGAAATATTACAGTAAGGTCAAAATGTTAAATGTATAAAATGTAGAGAATTTTATGCCAAATTAGAAAATATATTAAAAATTTCTATTAAACAAAAATTGTAATTTTGCCATTTTTTTTTTACAAAAGCGAAAATGTAAAAAAATGTACAAGGGTTTGGGTTTTTAATTTTTTTTACCTCCAAATGTGACTATATATTTATATGAAAAACAGTTTTCTATTGTAAATTATACATGCTATTTGAAAACACTAAAAGTAAACAACAACAAAATAAACTGTTATTTTATTACAAGCTTACAAAAAAAAAATCTTTTGAAAAATGAAAATATTTTGTAACAAAATTCAGAAACAAGCTACAAATTTTCCTTTATACTTTATGTTTATGTAATTTTTGAATATACCCTTAGTAAGTATGTTTGTTTGGTTAAAATAAAATATAAGATATGTTCAAATACTTTGAGAGGAACTGAGTTATGACATTTTTGTTAACAGTCGCACGTTGAAGAATTAACTACTTAAAAAATAATCTGGTTTGCAATGTAAGAAAAATATGAAAATATTTTTTTAATTTTTTTAGTTGTTATATTATATTAGCACATAATGTTTGAAAGAAATACACTCAATAATTATTTAAATTGAGTAAAAAATAAATGTTGTGCGTCAAATATTGTAAAACCTTGCATTGTAAAATTTTTGACAATATATAAACAATAGATATCATAGTTCAAAATAACATTGTTTTATAATGTTTTTGTCATTTCATATGCATTTATGCAGTAGAGTATTTGAACCTGAAAAAATAGAGACCTAAATTATGAAAATCGGTAAAAAAATAAGCTCGTGGTGAAATAAAATGGTCAACAATGGCCAACAGGGATGGGTTGGGTTGGTCTTGATGCGACGCCGTGATTCATCTCTTTTGTTTCGCACTGCCGGAAACCTACTGAACTAAATTTACCGCTGAAAGATTGTACCGGTAGATCGTTTCTTTCACTTTACACTGTTTTTTTTATTTTCTTTATTGACAATAAATAACTGTGTGAATGTTATTATACTAACCAGCATAAAATATGCTGGTTTACAACTTTAGAATTGTCCCTTTTTAGAATATTCATAGTAAATCAACTATTGATTCTAATGACTTTCTGTTTGCACTAGAAAAAAGAATATTTAATTCCGCGTCTATTGACATATGACAGCACTGTTTGCAGGCACTACATAACTTGCTGTGATTGGTTGAAAATGACGTATTTCTTTGACCCGGCCACCCGCGAAATTCAACTCAAATGATGACTTCTTCAGAAAACATTTCACCACGACCGTAATATTGATGTTAGAAAAAAAACGTTTGTATGAGAATTGTAGAGTGGAATCTCACAATTTCAATGATACCAAAAACATGGTGATTGTTTAAAGATAAATAATTATTTTTAATGAAAAACTGAACCGACATACAATATGCTGGTTCCGCACACAACACACATAAATTACAACCGACATAAAATATGCTGGTTCCACACTTCTAGGGTTAAGTTTGTTTTATCTTTTGACCATCAAACCCCTCATGTCTTCTATTTTTAATTTTTAACCAAATATGAGTCTATAGGAATTTGTTATTATTATGGAACATTGTTGTGTTATACATTAAAATGGAATCATTGGTGATGTCCTTTAACATCCATCTTCTCATATTGCACAATTTAAATGTTATTTATTTTAACCATTTTAGCGATATTACAACATTATTGTGTAACCAATGTTAAATACTGTAATACACAAACTTTTCAATTTTTCGTGTGTTTTTCTACTAACGTCTTAATACTGAAAAATAAATCAAATTAAGGATATATGCAAATAGTTTTAAAATTTTAAAAACCTTAAATTTAGAATTTATATATGTATTTTTTTATACATGTATGTTAGATTAATGTAGTCCCATACATTCATCCACTGTTATATGGTCCTGTAGGAATGATTGGATTTCATAGAACGTTTTAAATTTTATTATTTACGTATTATATGATATCCTTCACCAATGGTTTAAACCAATTAATAAAGTAACAGCTAATCTGTACCAATATGTGCTCACTTTTTAACTTGCCACATAAACCTCTAAATTTAGAATAAAACATTCCACATACTCACCTTCAAACACATTGTGACTCATAATTTTGAATATTGATCATAATAGGTCTTTTGAAAATTGTTATTTTTATTATTATTCTTTGATTACTTACTAGCATTACAGTACAAGGTTAATATGTCAAATAAAAATATAATAAGTGGTAACTTAACGACTTAAAACTGTTGTCCTATTTAAGTGTGCAGGTGTTTGGTTTTAGTTTTCAAGTGGCATTCTTTGTTTTCTTACTATAAACTCTATAATTGTGAGCATCAATTATTTACATTAGATAAATACATAATTTTCTAATTGATTTCGACGTACTTTTTATAAGTTTTAGAGTACTTGTGCCAATGTAATTCTTTGTCTATTAAAAACTAAATTTATCGAACTGAGTACTACTTCATGACCACCAGTACTTGAAATTACAATATAATTAAATTTAAATAATACAAGGAAAAGCAGCATTTAAAATTTTTGAATTACTTTTATACAAGATCAATTCAAAAAATATTGCAACTTTTTAATTTCTGTGGGTTATATTTTAATATATACTTTTTGTGGTGTTATGCTGGTACACGTCTCTGATGTATGCCAACAAGTTCAACCATTTTGAACGTTCAGTTAATTGTTGATAGCTGGTTTGCTTGCATGTGTCATGGTTCGTCTTCGATTGTGCCTATTAAAAAAGTGGATCAAAGAATATTTATCAAATTTTGTGTTAAAAACAAATTAATTGCACGGACGCATTCCGAATGTTGATTGTGGCTTATAGAGAAGCAACATTTATCGGTGGTACAAGACGTTCTCAGAAGGCAGAGAAGATGTGAACGAGAGACAGCGTGCTGGACATGTCAAGAACAGACAAAAACATTGATGAAGTGAAGAAAATAGTATTGGCCCATCAACGTTTATAAAAGTTGCCAAGGACCTGAATATGTTGATCGGTACGTGCCATTCCATTTTTACCATAAGGATATAAAGACTGCATCGAAGGAGAAACTGGACAAGATCACAAAAAACGGCTTTTTGAAGTGTTTTGAGGATTGGAAGAAATGTTAGCACAAGTGTATAATATCTAATGGGGGTTACTTTGAAGGGGACATTGATAAATAAATAAATAATTGAAAAAAAACAAAAACAAAAGTTGTGATATTTTTTAAGAGACCTTGTATATGTTTATACAATGTTTTGATGTATTCTTCCTTATATATAAATTTGTGTTATCTAACACATATTTCAATTATGTACAAAGGAATAAGCAATGTTTGTATTGCAGGTTACAAGAAGTTGGTCATAAAATGCCATCATTACTGATAAATTTCGAATCTCCCAACTTTCATAAAATTGTATGGATTGGAACAACTTTAATTTGTTAAAGTATAACAAAATTTGGAGTGAAATATTTTGAATGTAGAAATTAAGAGGTAACTCTAGTAAATATTTTAAAATTAATAAAATATTTGTTTTTGTCACATCAAGACTTCAAACATTTTGATATACCTTAAACTTCTAAGAAAGATAGGATTACTACTTTGTTTGTTGACTCATAAACAAATGTAGAATAGCATACTAATATCAACTTAGACTAGATTTAATTTGAAGATTTTAGATAATGCAAAGTAAAAACAGCCTGGCATTTTCGCATATACCAATGCAATATAACTGGAACTTAAAGGGTTAAACAAATATATCTTAAAACAAGTCTATTGTGTTTCAATCTCTTTAAATAATATTTTTTATCTGAACATCAACAACTAAACTTAGTTCTAAACCAATTAAAAAATAGGCAAATGATACAAAATTGATTGAATGAATTTAATTTTTCCTTCCTAAAAGAACATGCTAAATTAATACAGTAGAATTGACAGTAGAGAAGTGACCCACTCAGTGGCAATACTCTGGAGGGATATGACAACGCCTGCGTCTAGTCACTGTGCGAGGACACGCTTGGCCACCGTTCTTTGGTTCCACCTGAAATTATGAAATATATTACATTTTTAAACAGTTAATTAAAAAAAAGATTATTAAAGTCCCAACAACTGTTTTTATAAGTGTAAATAAATGAATAGTCCCTCACATTTATGTCAAATTAGTCCAGTTAAAAAATATGAAAAAGTATGAATATAAATGTCTATGAACAGAATTTTTTAATATTTATTAAATACTTTGAACTGTACATATACAGGGTGTAAAAAAGTCCCACGTAGGCTTGATAATTCCTGAACGATTGCAGGTAAAGCAATAAAACTTGGTATATCATTACTGCACCTATAAATCTCAAGTCAAGTTACGAAAGTTAAACTTAGTAAATGAATACTAGACTTAAGAAATAGTTTTTAAGTTAGTTAGTGACTCTTCAGATCTAATGGAGGATGGTCTACAAGGAGTTTGGCAACAAAATATTACGTAAGCATAGCTCAAGATGTATATCGTTATAAAGGAGTTGTTTAGGAGATGTGAATATTTAAGGGGAAAACCTGGTATTAGTTATTATAATAGAAAGTTCTTATTTTTATGTCGTGCTTTGGACTTTACTTCATGTACATCTTACATTACATTTCCAAAAGATGTACATCTTGAGCTATTATTGCGCTAAATGATTTTGCAGAACTTGTAGACCATCCTCCATTGGATGTGAAGTTACTAACTACCTTAAAACTATTTCATAAGTCCAGTATTCATTTACTAAGTTTAATTTTCACAACTTGAGCCAAGTCAATATTATTAAACCATCTAGAACAGGACCTACATTGTAAATGTTTCAAACTTTAAACCAGCGTATTTTTTTTAAAGAGTGAACGCTTTGATGTCAGATTTGTGGCATTGTATTCTACCAATAAAGACCTTTAATTTGATGTTCTACTCAACCTATGCTCTCTTTAAGATTTTCTTCTGACACTTTGCGGGCCATCCCCCTGACATGGAAAAAATGGTAGTTACTTAAAAATGTAGATTTATAGGTGCAGTAATGATGTACCAAATATTTTTGCTTTATGATGTAATCGTTCGGTAATTATCAAGCCTGTGCTGGACTTTTTTTACACCCTGTATATATATGTACAGTTTTTCTGAGTATTAGATGTTGTATAATTTTTTTAACGTTATTTATTTATTTGAGAAGTTTATTTATGAAATTACTAGAATTTACTGCTAAATGTTTAGTTTTTTGTAATATATAACAATGGTAAAGTCTGAAATTCTGCTATTTTTCAAATAATTCATAATCAATATTTACCTTTTAGCAAAGAACTTATAGATTACTAATGTTCTACAATAAACTTGATTTGGTATATACAATTTTGAAACTAATCAATCCAACATGAAGTGTAATCAATATTACAGTATTCACAGATATTTTGATAGGATAACATGATTTCTAATATTTGCATAAATACAAATTTTGGGTATGTTTGAACCCATTTCTTTCCTTTCTTTTCTTCTTTATGTTCTTTAATTTTGTATGTACTAATACCTCCCCCACCTGACGAAGAGGATAAATTCCAATCCTCGAAATGTCGTGTTATACCTTTTGTAACCATAACGATTGCAAATGTCCGATATCCTGCTATACTGTCAAACCTTCCATCATCAATAACAAACTTTAAACAAAGGTCTATTTTGTTTTAGTATGAAACAGACAAAACAAATGGATTTGTGTATTGTATACTTTTAGTGATATACAAGATTTCAGGCATGTGCTTTTTATCTCAAAACAATGTTTTAATATCCATTTTGAAATATAATATAGTATGAGTGTTCAATGAAACATTTGGTTTAAATAGAATACTATATGAACATGTTGAAGCTTAGATAATTTATCTATATTTTTATGGCTAAACAGTATTTCACATATCTTATCTGTAATACACCAATCGGTGATTTATTAAAAAGCAAATAACTAAACTATTATCTGCACCGGCTGTTTTATTCTTACAACTGTTCTAACAATGTATATAGCTTACCAAAACGGTTCGAGTTTTTTCCCGGAAGCCTGTGCCACATGTGACAGAGCAGGAGGTGAACTGTGACCAGGGTGACATTACGCAGTCTACAGGAGGTCCAGTGATCGCTCTCACAAGTGGCAAGGACACATTGGCAGGCCGATCTCCCTCCAGCAGGGCATCTGTTTATTGTAGTAAAGTTCAGTCATTACTTATCCTTTATAAATACCACGATATTTATTACAGACCTAAGTCAAAATACACCAAAATTTGTTGTTTGTTACAAATATCCAAATAACCATGAAGATAGTTTGTATACAAGGAAAAGAAAACAGGATGCATAATAGACCCACATAGTACATCTTTTAATATTTGGGGAGGTTTTGGACTTCACAGATTGAGTTAATGTCCTTTTTACTTGTGTTAATTCAACCTGAGCTCTCTGACTGATATATTACTACTTGGTTGTATTCCACTGATACCAACTGCTTCTAATTTCTGTAAATGTTGAATATGCATAAGACAATTAAACATCTAGCTAAAAGATGGTAGGACTACCATTTTCTTGTGTTCCAAATTAGTTGATCAGTTAATTATAAACTATTTTAGGTTTATCGGAACTGATTTTATAAAGCAATGCTGATATAGGTCATGGTCAGAAAGATGGTTTATGAGTTTAGACAAATTTACCTTCTCAATTGCCTTGGAGAAGGTTGATAATGAGGTGTCAGAAGGTAGCTACCAACTTCATCAGAAGTACTACCTTGCTCTTATATAGAAAGTACTTTATACTTTTAGTCAACTCGAGCTGAAATAGAAACTTTCCTTCTTATAAAGGGACAGAGGACATTCAATCTAATTACAAGACGCTTTAAGGACCTACACCATCTGTTCCAACTGATGTCTACTTTTAATAGAGGATATGGTTTTCTTTATGTCTCACCAGTTATGTTTGGTGAGTGCACTAGAGACAGAATTGGAGTGTTATGAACTGTTTATTATTCAATACATTGGCTTTTTCTGATGTTTAAGCAGTCGAAATAAATGAGAAGAATAGAGAAGCATGTTCGGAATTGGATTCTGCTGACACGGTTATTACACATCCAGACAATTGCTGATTTTAAGATTTATTTAACAATTAATCATATTCTAAACAATCTAGAAGCAGCGTCTCTTGTCAAAGCTCAAAGAAATAGCTCTGTCTGAATAAAAATCACAGTGTATTGCAATGGCACAATGATTTTGGCTTGATATCGGAGTTTGTGGGTCTTTCTTATGTACTTCAACATAAAAAAAGTCAAAATGTCAGGTATTTTCAAAAAAGATTATGGTATTTTGGTAATGATATTTTAATATGAAAAATAAACCGACTATACTTAAGTATTTATCAACTATATCTTCATGCCATTATTTGATCAAAATTTATCCATTTGTTTGGATTGGTGCCAAACTGAATAATTACTTTCAATACGAAAATTCCAATTTTAAGATTTGAACTCGTATGGTATATATATGGAAGAAAGTAGTAGATAGATGATGAAACTGACCCCTGACGGCAGAGCAGGTGCGGTGGCAGTCCTGCTCTGTAAGGAAGTTGTTACGGTTGCCTCGACATCCACTGTACACAAACGGTACACACATTGCCTTCATCGTGCTGAAGAACCATCTCTGGAAGTAGCCCCGACACTGACCTATCTCAGCATCCATCATACAGGTAGCTACAACACACAATATTACGTTATTTTCAACATTCTAATTCTGATATAACTGTCATATAAACTGTACTTTATTGAACTATACTGTACCATAATTTTTAAAGTCACTTGAGAGGAAAAATCATGTAGCATCTGTGATTTTCAAACTTTCAAAAATATTCAATATTGTTAATCATAAAATCCTTCTTGAGAAAATTTAACATTATGGTACTGTGGATATGTTATGCATCGGCTTCACTCATGTCTTTTGAGAGGAAACAAAGTTGTCTTTGAAAATGGGGCTGAGAGGGTTTCTACTCTTCTTGGGCAATTAATGATAATGGTGTGCCTTACGGTAAGTGTTGGGACTGAACTTGTTTTCTTGCATATGTGAATGATCTTCCATGGGTTTTCTCAATGACACCTCATTGACTCCACATTTGCTGATGATACCACATTAACAGTCTCTGATAAACATCTACCTGAATTTAAATGTTCCCATCTTATCATTGGTAAAGTTTTTTAGTACATGGTGGACAGCAATATAAAATGAAAAGAACATGTAACACTAATTGCAGTCAAAATAATTTCAGCTTGGGGGAATTCGGTACACTGAGAAAAAAATTTCAAGATTATAAACAGGATTGTTTAATGTTTCAGTTTAAGTATAGAAAATCCAGCAGACAGTATTTCACTAATTTTATATCATGACATTAGCTTAATGTAAATCCATGAGATTTTCTGCCTTTACAAATTAAATCGGTAAAAATTTCACAAACATCAAATTAAATACTATCACCGACCTAGGAAAAGAACTCTGCAAAACCCAATCCACTGATAAGCTTAATATCACCGAGCTTTAAAACTACAAAAACTCTACAAAAACTACAAAAATTTTACAAAATAACTCAAAATCAAAACTCCTTAACCCAATTCAAATTTATATTTGATCTACTTTGTATTTTTTAATGTTTTAATTTAGCTATCAGGCTAAATAACTCAGACATCATTTTCTAGTATTTAATATGTTTTACTAGAGTCAAGCTCAAAATATTATAAACAAAATTTGTTGAAATAAAATAAAATAACCTCAGTTCTTTCTATTTAAATTTTAATATTTAAAGCCAATAGAGAAGTTTCATGTGCTTAACCCTTCTGGTCAAGCAGTTTTTATTTTATTCATTAATCAGTGTCAAAAGGCTTTATTCTTGAAAACAGAATACTGAACTTATTTCAATAAACAGTGATCGGTTATGAGCTTATAAATAAGTGTAACCACTTGAAGTATGTTGATTATGTGTGGGGTATTGTTACAGCTTAACGTTTTCTGTGTGATTGGTTATATATTCATTGTTTGTCACATTTAATAGCTTCACTTTGTTCTAATAAGTTTATAATATGTCACTACATCACAAAGTTTACATTATTAATTTTGTATTCGCTTTTGATAGATAGTGTTTTAAAAGTCTCAAATGTGGACAAGATTTGAATTATTCACCTATTCTACTCACCACCTGAGGTATATATTTTTGGAATATTAAGACTCATTCCATTTTCAAATAAATTTTATTTCGTTCCACTGAATATGTTAAACTCATGGTTGTAGAGTTTACTAATTTTCCTTTTACGAGTAATAATTAATTCTGAGTTACAAATGTTCAAAATAAAATGTTTTATTATACACTTCAATAAATATATTTCAATTCACTTTAGGATCACTATACAGAAATAGATTTTGAAAGGAATTTAACTATCACTGTATGCTCATATATCCATGGTAGTTGCTTCTACCTTGAAAGCCAATGAAGGAAGGAGAGCGATGCTGAGACTGAGCCGGGGACAATGAAAGTCGGTCCGTGCACTTTTAATCTCGGACCCACTACAATACTTAAATTTTAATATCTTGTTAATGCTGTTCATAAAATAGGAATTTCCCATATAAAGTTATATCTTTTCTCTATTAATGTATTTTAACCTTCACATGTGATTTGGCATCATAGTCAACAACAAGACTATGTTACTAGAATTGATTTGACATATCCACCCGCCAATTTGCCTAAAACTTGTTTGAAATTTGAACTGCTTAATGCTGATCTGTTACAAGTTGATAGCTTATTTAATCAAGATGGTTATTCTAGCTAAGTTTTTCATCTAAGGTGATTCCAAGATGTTTCATTGAGTGAATTTGCTCAAGTCCAGGAAATCCACAACAGCAACCTTGTGTCTTCTGAGTGTCAGTTGTTTTGTTCTACCTTCATTGAACACCGCATCATTATTTTTACAGTATTGCTGGGCAAAGCTGACTCAACAATGTTGATTTTTAGTTGCTCTATTAATCTGTTGCTGGATAAAAGAACTGAATCATCAGCATAAATAACAAGATAACTGCATGATCTGCAGGAGGAGGTCTGAAATAAATAATACAAATAGTACTGGGCCCATTACAGAGCCTTGTGGCATTCCTCTTTTTATAGGTAATAGAGCCAATGTTATGTCTTGGGTTAAAGGTAGTTTGTGGTAGTTTTAGGCAAGTTCATGGTAACAAAACTTTGTTGTAGCATTACTCTATGGTTATCAAGTTTCATAGTTATCAGCTTTTGTTATCTTCAGAGTCTGAAGCCAGATTCATGATCCAGTTAAAAAGATATTTTTATATGGAAAATTGTTGGGAAATTTTATGATGTCAGAAAGGAAGTCTTCAGGATTAGAACATTAGGACTATGTTTGTCTATATAAGGTCAGTTATAATGTCCATCACCTTCCTGTCTCAGTGTCTTAGATGATATGGTGTGAGGCCTCAGCAAGTCACCTGTGCTGGTATGACACGTGCTCATGACCTGTATCATATGCACGTTCATTTCACCGTTCGTTCACGGTTCATTTTCTTCTGTCTAAATTCCAAGCAGTTTTCAGGTACATTTGATTCCTTTTCTTTCTCTTCTTTTTTTCTTTCTTTTCTTTAGTGGCAGTTCATTGCCTCAAGTTCTAACTCTTATGTATTAATTATCTTCTCACCTGATAAAGAGGATAGATTTCAATCCCTGAAAAATTGTGTTAAACATTTCATAAAATATGTACAATGAAACATGTAACATATGCTATGTTGTACGAGCAAATGTCCATAATTATTTTATCCTTTCAGACCTTCCATCATTAATAAAAAATTTTAAACAAAGAATTACTATCGTAAATGTATTTTAAAATCAAATTAGGATTATTAATTAATATATTCTTTTATAGTTATTTCTAACTATTTTCAGTTTGTATGGATTTAAAACCAGTAGTATTTTTTGTTTTATCAGGACTATGGGTTTTATAAATAATGACCACTTAAAAGGATTTCTATTTAGTGATGACAGTGTGTAATCTAACACTGACAGCGATGATTGTGCTCCACTAAATTAATATTATTGGTGATGATAATGCATTGGACAGGAGTACTGCTACCTGTTCCAGAACTCAGAACTACAATATATATGTGCACTGCTTTATTAAAATATTCGTTACCAAAAAGTTTTCTGGTGAATGTAAGGCAGATACACAGAAATTATTGTACATTATTTGTAAAAACATTTTTATTCAATATAATCTAGACATCTGATACCATAGTATGTTGAAAAAATACAAAAATATGTTTCAAGGATTGGAATCGATCTCCTTCTTAAGGTCTCAAAAAATACTTTTGCATAGCATTAAGCGGGCACAAAATTGAAAATCTTAACAAAAAATAGCCACCAAGGGTTAGCTAGAGTCTAACCTGCAACAGAACAACTGATACCACCTCAAGTACAAGATAATTACTGACACTGTACCTTTAGCAGTAGCCATGTCGATGACACAGTCAACTCGGCCGGTACAGGGATGGTGTTGTACTAGTTGCCTGCGAGCCGCACACTTGGCCTTGTTCTCTGAGTCCACCAGCAGTATGCGTGACCGGGCGCGCTGACCAGGCCCACATCGTGCACTACAGGGTGACCATTCTGACCACTCTGTTGTGGGACATTCAGGGTCAGGCTGCAAACAAATACCATTTATATATACATGCCTATGACATGAAGTACGTTTGAGACAAACTCAAGAGATTTGAATCTTAAATATTCATTCTGGCTCAGTCAAGAGAGACATTCTTACAAAACAACTAATCTTGAGATTGAGAGCTAATTTGTATATTGTTTTAACTTGTTTAAAACATTTTACAGAACAGTTGAAAATACCTTCATATATTTTGAAGCTTACATTTAAAACAATATTTTATTTTCCTTTACTGCTCTACTAACTGTTTCTTCCGCGTGTTTTAAGGATTTGAACAAACAATTGCATATTTAAAGTTATTGGCTAAAATCAACTCTTTATTTCACATGCATTAGATTGGTTAGTTTTTGACTACATGTGTTTTGTTTTCTACAAAACTATTTGATTAAGAAACATCATGAGAAAACAGTATGAGTGATTGTGTTGTGAATTGTGGGGGAAGTTTACAGATGGCCGAAATAACATGCTCCGATTTCAGGGTCCCAAAACCTGGTATATCTCTCTGTGACTATCACTTATCTCAGGAGTGTATAGAGTGTCATTTAAAAAGAATATGCCGATGATGTCCCAGATTTTCAAAATAGGACATTGCGTACAAAGCTGCAGGTATCTGCTTAGTCTACCAATAAAGTTAAATGATTACAAATTGCAGTCAATGGTAAATAAATTAAATTTTCCATGCGAGATTGCCATAATTGTTTTGATAAATGTTAAAATTAAAAATTTTCATATATTGAATTTTTTTAATGAACGTCATTTTAAACTTACATATCAATGTAACAATTATCATGGTTGTATAAACATAGTATTTATCTAAAAAACTGTTGTAATAATAAATATTTTAACCCCGTTGAACACTGTTAAATAACTCTCCCTTGTGTATCATACTGTCATAATATAATAAAATATGGAACTGGAGCAGAATACTCTGCCCACCATCTTACAAAGTCAGTTTGTATTAACAACAAGAATTTTTAATGTTAATGATAGAATAACACAGAAATATAAACTTAATTAAATCTAATTTAGCCATGTTTCTTATAATATGAACAGTTATTATAAAAGAAATGATGTAGTTATTTAATTATTACGTAAACTAAGGAAACATGTTACTTTGGATATGCTAGTTCTTACTTAGTACGCTTATTTCCATTCCCAACTCAGACAAGGAATTACTTTATGGGGAATAGGATTTTGCATAAAAAAGTCCTTAAATGGTAAAAATAGGCATTAAGAGCAATAAAAAATGTTCCAGAAAGAGAGTCTTGTGTGCCAATTTTCAAAGAACTAAACATAATGACCCTTCCAAGCCTGTATAAATACTGTTGTCTAGTCAGTGTTAAAGAATTTTTAAGTAATGTTATAACAAAAAATATATGCTTGAATAAATCTCAGTAAAATGAAAATAAAGTCATTCATATTGTGATGAAAATGAAATTATTTAATACGTTAAACACAGCACATTCTCCGATGGATTTTGGCTGCATTATTCTCTTCTGCTTCCATAAAACAAATAACACTTAATTTAATTTGGTGAGAGTGACAGTAGATGCGGCCATGTTCAAAGCAACTGCAGCTCAATGTTAACTGTCTACTTGGACTCAGTAGTGACTAATGTTGTAGTGAGGAAGATGCCCAATGGTTTACTGCGCACACCGCAGACTTGACACTTGTCTGACCATCATAGCGTTAGACCGAAGGTTGGAAAGAAAAACGACCCTCATATCATAAATGGTTAGGCAAATTTTATTCTGTGAATGAATATTTGGCCAACACCAGTACTTTAAGTTTTTACCTACAATTACTGTTTTGATTGTTTTAAGCCACCTATTTGTTACCTGTTATTTATTATTAAAGGCCATTTTTTATTTTGGTTTCATGTTCCAGCTGTAGAAAATGTCATATTAGACATGAGAAATGAACTAGTGACATACTGTTAGTATGTTGTGATAATCGAGGAACATAGACGGCACGGATTGAAGTGCTGCTATTATTAAAGGACAATCACAAGCTGGACCGGTTTTACTTTATTTTCATGTTTTTATTTTTGTTGGCCTGCCACGCTACTTGAAATTGTGGCAGTGTAAATTCCATTTTTGTAATTTATAATTTGCACTTGTATTTTTGATGGAATAAATTATTTTTCATTTTATATTATGTTTGTGACTTACATAATATTGTTGTATTTTTAGAGATTTTATGTAAACAGTATTTTAATTCATTATTGCCTTTTTATGTTAAATCTTGTTATTAACTTATTATCTATATTTATATTTTTATTAGGTTTATTATAATATAACAGACTTATAGATATTGCACCATAATGTTACTTCGTTCATCCCACATTTAGTGTTTAAAGACAATAAAAATCTTGATTCTTAATACACGATTCAATACATTACAGGTAATTAAAACCCTAAATCACATAGTTTACCTCATCAATATTTTGCTGATAGTTTCATTTTGTAATATAATTCAATTGATGGATTTACAGAATCTACATTGTATCTTTTCTCAATGGCCTTATTAGAGATAACAATCAAAAGTGAGAATTTTCTATACAATTGTGGATAACCATTTAAAAAAATGTTGTAGACAAAAGTATAGTCAGTAGAACCCTGCACACAGCCAACAGGATGACATAAAACTACACAACACAACAATATTGTATATTCCTCAGGTAAAAAAAAAACAATATGCTCATTTAATTGAGGTTTTATGGGGTTTGTTTTTACTGACATTATGTGGTTCTTTTTGTTAGGGGTTCACATTTGTTGTCCACAAGTCCACAGTGTGTTATGGTGATTGCTATAACAATACTCCACAAATGCTTATGTAACTCACAAGTTCCTCGTAGGTACAAGGAGGCTCTATACACTGCTCCTTCTCTCTACGACTGCGACATGAGGACATTTCTTGCTGCCCATGCGCTTAAGAAAGTGACGAGTCCGCATCCTCAGCCCCTCGCCACAGGTCGCTGTACAGTCCGACCACGGCTCCCAAGCGCTCACAGCACACAACTCGTCATCAATTGGAGACACCTCTTCCTCATCCCCTCTACAAGGATAGTGTTAGGACATTAAATAATGTTTTTTTTATGAATAAATAATCATAACACTTAGAATTAAATATTCCTACTATAATTTAAGATGTCATGCAGGAGACCATTTTAAAATTTTTCATTAATGGCACTGTTATCAGTAATTCCTTCAGCATTTCATTAGGACAAGTATTGCTTAGTTCCTTCCAAAGTGTTTAGAACACAACTGAAAATGGATTTAAATCAATAGTTTTTTTTTAATACAGGCAAGCATATCTTACTAGCACTAGTTTTTTTAACTTTTACAAAAAATTGTTTGTTCATTACTCATAACTATTATTATTTGTATTATTCTCCCTATGAATATTTAAGTTGTATGAAAAGTTAATCTCTCTTTTTTTAATCTGCAATAATTAAAACTTTGTAAATTTAAAATAATTTACATAACTTGCAATCTTAATTCTGTACATCATTTAAGGCACTATGCTATAAAAAGATTAATCGATCTACTTTGTTTGATCCTTTTATGAGTATATAAGCTAAATCAAGCACGGAGTACAATGGTGCTACTTTACAGCTTCCGATCTATTGTTATTCATGAATTTCTATGAACAATTGTGAGAATCAATATAATAATACAATATAGTCTCCTCCTATGTATTGTAAAGGAGTTTGATTCTGTAGTCTTTCTCATTTGATAAATACCTTAATGAACAGAACCCCTTAAAACCTCACAGTGGTTTACATCCTGTTAAAAATTGATTTATTTCAAAAAATTTAATTTCCTAATATCTAGAAGTTACCAAGGAATTTTATCAATGTTTTGAATATATTCCCATGCAATTTATTGTATAATTATGGAATAAAGACATATTGTAAATTTCGCTTAAGAACAAATTTTGTTATAGTTTTTGATTTCTTTAATAACGGAGATAAAAGAATACTAACGGGCAAAGAGGAGCCTCAGCGACACACATCTCTCTGGAAACCAGCTGGCGGTCACAATTGGCCTGTTGTGCCACTGCAGGCTGTACATAGCTGCGTGTCCGGACACGCAGGCCCTTTCCACATGTGACAGAGCATACAGACCACGGTGGAGTACTCTGTCACTCCACACTCCTCTGGAAACATAGTACACTCATTAGACACCAATCAATAGGGCGACAGCCACTACTGTGCCTGAAAAATCTCCAGGTAGTTACTTTGTTTGAACATGAAGTTTCTTGTCACTACTTAGTGCACTTTTTTTGAGAACACCACCAGTGAGCATTATAATAAATACTTTTTAACATTATTCTAAAATTAGTAATATATTTGCAGAAGTAGGTGGTTGTGTTTCTATACCTGATTTGTAAAATGGAGTAAAATGAAACAGAGCAGTCTTTGACTATTATCATCCTCATTTTGTTATTTGTTAGGAATTTTTCTGTTGACACACAATGAATGATTTCAAAAAATAATAATAATTAACATATATTGACAAGTTCCATGCCATCTACCACTAAAATAAAATATATATTTTTTTTTAAGCGACAGATTAAGAAACAGGAAACATCTAATACAATGATATACCTTTGATGTATTTAATGCTGATGTCTATATGTCATGCCCTTGATATGTTTTAACTTGCTGTGATTTTTAACCTTATGTTTCATGTTTCTAATTACAAGTTAGAAGTGGTTAAATAAGTTTGAATACCACATTAACAAACTCAACTTCGATTGGAATCTTCCGAGTTTTTCACTGACAGTGACCTTTTCCAGCAGCTCATCCTCAGTCTTGTCACTGCAGGAACGAGGGGATGAGATGATCCAGAGTTACATAGAGACGTGCCAGAGGCAGCATATTTTGGCCTGTTGGGTCATAAAATGGGGGCCCGCGGATCCTCTGGGTACATGCTGGTTATTTTCTGGATAGGATCTTGTGGCATTGTTGGTGAATTGGGTGACTGCAACATCAAGTGTTATGTCCCACACTATTATTGACTGTGACAATATTATTCAATAAAGCTTCTCCAGACGGAGAAAGGTTCACACGATAAACCTGACTCCGAAAAAATTATTTACAATCACGTAACCTGAACATTGAACAAGAAGAGGAGAACAAATAACTCTACACCATGGTTAAAAAATGTCTGCACCTGGTAGTTTTACTCAATTGTAAGAAA
Organism: Homalodisca vitripennis; assembly: GCF_021130785.1. NCBI lineage: Eukaryota > Metazoa > Arthropoda > Insecta > Hemiptera > Cicadellidae > Homalodisca > Homalodisca vitripennis. Next base: position 777 of record NW_025781314.1, on the reverse strand, counting down.
ATAATTATTAAAGCGGCACAATTAGTTGCTCAGCGCTAATAAAGATGGTTGGAATTTGTTGGTGGAAGAATCAGAAATAATCCTAAACAAGATAATCCAATAGATGTTTTTCAAAACTTAATTTTTGTAATATTCTTAATTTAATCAGGTAATTTCAGAAAAATCTGGCCTTGATATTTTGAGGAAGGTTTATAGATAATGGGAAGTGGATCAAAGAATTACCACAAACAGCATGCTAAATGATGGCCAACTTGGCTTTCACCACTGGAAAATCAACAACTACAAGCAGCGATCAAGGTAACTGAACTTTCATTTGTTCTAAGTATAGCTTTTGACTGCTCAAGTCATGAAATGCTTCATAAATGGACACATATAGGAGTTCATTAAAAATCTACAAAGAAATTGTTTGAAAAAATATGTGGATGGCCAAACAACAACTATTAAAATTGAATTCCACTCATAGAAAAATCACTGAAGAAGTATCCTGTATTTAAGCCTCTTCCCAGTTTAATGGGAGTTGCCCCAAAAAACAGTGCTACAACCAGCACCTCTTAATTTAATTTTTTTCATAACATGCCTCAGTATGTGGTTCGTGAATTATGCATTCCATAATGACTAAATCCTATTATTGTGTGGACTATCATCAACACAAGACTTAGCATATCATCCTGTATAACCTTGAACATTGCCTATCAATACCGCAATGGAAATGAATTCGTTACAAAACCAACCAGATAGCGTTTGAAAGATGAAGATTCTGAATTTCAAATTATTCCT
>NW_025781313.1:0-41710 GCF_021130785.1 Homalodisca vitripennis | reverse complement strand
AAATAAATGTTTTGCGCAACTTATATTTATTCTAAGTATATATGACCAGTATTAAAAATAATAAAGGCTAGTCACGTTTTTATGAATAAAACAAATTTTTTTGTAATTTTTTATTAAAAAATTTACATGATAAGAATATTTCTTATTGGCGAAATACTGGTTTTAAATACTTAGTTATTTGTTACCACATCATTATAATAATATGTATTATTTATCAATTTACATATTTTTTCCTGTTAAACTTATGTATATTTTTGGTAGTTTTAGTAAGTAAAACATAGTATACAATTGAATTACTCTGTAATTATGTAGAATAGTTATACACAGGTATTTTTTTTACAAAATCATGGTTTAATAATGTACTTTATCGCAAAAATTTTAACGGTTAAGACTTTCAAAGTTACTACTGTTTGTTACTAGAAAACTAGATTATGTTTATTCATAAACTTATATTATTTCTCAAACGTTTTTGGTTTAAAACATTAAATTAAAGAACTAATTTATGTTTTGAAAAGTGTGTTTTTATATAAAAAATGTTTTTCATAGTAAAAGCACTAAATGGATAAATAATCTTTCCTACTAGAATTTTAATGGAAAAGAATGATAAAACCTTCTAAATTAGTTTTTTTTTATAATACTGCACATAAAATTAGTCCTATTTAATATGAGCGAGATAGGGATAGGTGTAACCACCATAATTTATCATAAATATAATTTAAGTCCGACGTTTATAGAATAATTTATTGTTTTTCAGGGATAATACTAAAATTTACTTGTTTATTTTGAAAACATGTTTGTAAGATATTCAAAAAATCACAATTGCTCCAGTAAACAAACATATTATTAATTTAACAATATAAATTTAAAAACGGTTTAATTAATGTCACGCGATTGTAAAATATGGCGATGTTAAGAAAGACATATTTTACACGGTGTTAGAAAGCCATCCATTAAAAAAAGAGCAGTGGAAAGGTAAGGAAGGCACGTGCAGCAATGGGGTCGAGTTGGCTGCTGCATCACAAGTGACTCGAGTGTTTCTCCCACAGCAAGTGAGCTCTGCCCGCACTGCGCACAGGTTAACAACTGGATTACCGCCTTCGTTCAGATTTCTTATTTAATCCAAAGTGAAACACAAATGTTATCCTGTTTTAGTAGGTACTTATCGTGGATAAAATGGATATTAGGGCATGAAGAGATAAGCTAAAACTTATATAAAATGTGGCATCAATTCCTTGGCATTCAAATGTATATTTAGATAAATAGGATGGGTTTAGTTGTGGTTCAAGGCAAAAAAGGCTGTAAAATCCATGTGTCTAGAATTTGAATACAATGTAATAAGTCGCTCTATGTTTAATGTACATGTTTTATAAAACACGTACAGTTTATGGACTGTAGTACTTTTTACATTAACTCACCATAAGTAAAAGTATCTCGCTTTCGTTGAATATTACGATATATCAAGAAATAAACTATTATTTAATGTCTGATTCACTGTAATGAAAATATATAATTTATGTAATGTATAACAATAAAGACATGTCGTACAGGTAATTGAGTTTTATGTTATTTTTAAATAATTATGCTGATACAATATTTAGAAAATTATATATTTATACTGCTTGTATGAAGATTAACAACGTGCTTAAAGCTTGGGAGTTGATAATAAAGTAGTTTTGTTGGTAAAAGAATGCAATTAAGCACACATATATGCTCTTGTCCAAATAGGTTAAACATTTATACTAAAACTTGTTGCTGAATAGGTTTAGCTAATTCATACTTGTTTTGAGGTATTCTATAAATGAAATTTGTTTGTTAAAAGTATTGCTAAACGCTAATCTCAAGAATGTTTAGACCAGTTTTTGCTAAATATTTTTTGAAAAATATTCTTCAATGTCCGGAAAGATTTAAATGAAAATACAAATAAAAAAATATTCTTTAGTATTTTTGAATAATTAAAATAGCTGTGATATTTATAAGATATAGTCCAAAATAAAATGATAGCCAACAGCTGATGATTCCGCTAAAATTCATGAAAAGATTATTTTTGGGCCGAATTAGTCTTTTAAGCTTATCTTATATGTACATTTTTATGAAGGACTTAAAATATTCAAAATTAATCATAGCACCAGAAAATATCTTAGACAGAAAGTAAAAGCCAATTTAATGTGCATTTTTATGTACATTAATACAGTTAATACCTACATATGTGTATCATTTTCTCGGTTAGGACAAGGGCGTAAACTCAAGTATGGAACCAACAAAATATTAGACCGGATGTTAACTCAAACAGCTGTCAGTTGATCATCATATGTATAAAAATGTATTGATCCGAGCAACAAACTCAATGTGGGGTCTTAACTGTAATGGGATTCGAACAACGTTACATGTGCAAAATCTGAAATATAAACAAGTAAAAATGTTATATACTTTTGTATCTTTTTTATATTTATATACTACCAGATATATAAATACTTCTATTTAAAAAAAATTATAGGGCTCCAAGTTATTACATAAAAAATGGTTTCACTAAAAACTAAACCCGTTTGATTTTTAAAACTTATGTGAGAAGCCACAGGTTTTAGAATTCTATTTAGAAATAAATAAACAACAACGTGTTTTTGGCGTGTTACAGAGTAGGAGTCACATTTCTTCCACTCCCATATTGAATATTTGCCTATACACCTATGAACCTAAAGTGAAGAAGAGGGAAAATATTTTATCATAATGTGCATAATTTTGAAAGACGGTAGTGAGAAAAATGGAATGCTAATACATTATGACAGCTGATAATGTTATAAATTCAATCAAGAACCTAAAGAAAGAGATTTTAATGAGTATTAATAAGCGTAAAAGAGAAAAACAATAAGAATAAATAAGCCTAATATTGTGAAACTTTTTAAAAATTGTTTGAAATTACATATAAATTTATTATAAAAATATGTTTTGTTTAGAAATATGTGCTTTTTTACCTAAAACAATACGTGATAGGGAAGTTATGCAAATATATTTTGAACCTGTGTCCGTAAAAATATATAATATTGGGCAACATACCCAACGAGGCTGAATTAATTCTTTTTATAGGCCTTTGTTAGTTTTGATGGACAAACAACGAACCGAATAACTAAAAAGATATCCGGGTACTCAAGTGTAAAATGACTGTTAAAATACTGTAAGTGAAACGCGTCCGGTACAAAAAAAAGAATTACACAAACCGTAATGATTGAACGCATGATAACGCTTAATATTTATTAAAAAAATACCAACATGTTTCTTTTTTAAAATTTATATTACGAAAAATTATAGCATTACGAAAACTAGCACAAAGATTTTCTGTCTAATAGAATTTTTCTTTAAATTATAACCATATTTTGGAAGTACTCACTGCAAGGGATAAATTATTATATACCGTTCATAACTTTCACTATGTTCTAGTATGATTTGCAGCAGACTAATTTATATTTTGTCTTTACTAAACATTGGATTATAAATAAAACCATACACGCAGTATTGATTTGGCTTTATTCAGGAGAGATAACGTTTGTTGCTTTGAGCAGCAGTCCAGTATTCTCTGCGTGATGAGGCAGACATATATGCTGATGTGTGTACATAAAGCAAACATATACACGGGCTCATATACTCAGCTGAAACGTTGCGTCAGTTAACAGATGGTTTAGTATTCGATTAAACACTGTTCGATTACTTTTTCAAAACTGTCTCGATTATTACTACATGATATTTTTAGATTAATCGAGAGACAAGGAAGTAAATTAATAAATTTGTTTGGCATTAAGTACTATTGTAATATTATGTTTTATAACTAATTAATTATATTTTTGTTATAGCCGGGGTTTGGAGTAATAACTAAAATGGAGTTACCTGGTAAGTTATAATAATCTCCTATGTTTTCCAATTGGATATTGATAAAAGTAATACTGTTTTTGTTGTGTGTAAGGTAATTTGTAAATTTTTTATGAAATAATAATAATATAAAATATAAATAAAATACACCTAATTATCTTAAAAGAATCAAACAAAAATATGCATTTTAGATATAAAATGACATGGATGTTAAATGAGTATTTAAAAACATTTTTAATAACAGCATACTCATAATGAAAAACTCTATAAAAGAGGATAAACATGTATTTTGTAATCATCGAGAATGGTTAGGTGAAGACGTTAGTGAACTAATTTTTAAAATCCAATAATATAAATTTGAGAAATATATCGTGAATTACAAGCAATACGATATTGACCATCTGACCTACACATGTCAGCTCCCATGACAACCGTGGTTGCTAGGAGAAACCGCACATTTACATAGGATTATCCTCAGTTAACAACTGTTATCACAGTGTGTTGTAATGGTTATCCTTACCATTACACGTACTTTTGCTAATTAACAGCCTATTTAAAATATTAATAAATTAAATGTTGCTTTAGTATCGTACATAATTTGTTACGTAATAACTCAATCATTACATTCCATGTAACACTAAAATAATTCGACAACCGTGGTCTGTAAAATTTCTCAGTATAATTTATTAAATATCTGTATGTATTTGGTATTTAAGTTATATACTAATTCAAGCTGAAGTATTTAAATTTTTCAAAAATCTTACAAAACTATATTCACTTAGCTGAAAGGTAAAAATTTTAATTTTACCTTTAAATGTAACGTTATTTCCATAAAACTAACATAAAGTAGTTAGAAGTCTACCGAGAATCTGTATAAAAACATATATAAAGACTGTGTCCAATATTACATAGTAGTGTTGATTTTTAAAACATATACTATAAAGATATATAAAAGAGAAAATAGTGTTTTAAAAAGTGATTTCAATCTCAGAAAAAGAGTTACTGCATTGCAGAACTTGGCCTATTGACACTATATGTTTCAGTATAAGTGATTAAACCCCGAGATAAATAATCAAATTTTAGAAGGTTGTCGAGATATAAATTGATAAAAATTCAGAAGCAGTTTTTTAACACTCTGAGAACTACACTTATTTTACACCTATGTTTTATACAAGTATAGAGTTATGAAGTTAAGTAAAGTTACATTATTAAACATAATTGTAATCAGTAATTCCTGAAATTGCATTAACAGGCTAGCACACGCATCCATGGCAAAAATTCTGCATTTTAACAGCAATTTATGCGAGATAGTTTTTCACTAAAGAAGGTAATACTCAATCAAACACAGCTGGAATTGTGAGCAATTACGTATTATGTAATTTCTTGGTAAATTAAAACAATATTTGAACATTGGTCGGTTCTTAAAGAAATATTTTTTAAAATGAATGTAACCATGAACGTGATTATTTTTAATTTAAGAAAGTAAAATGATTATGTGAATAGTAATAATACACACAATCGTGGCAATATGCAAACGGTGCATTCCACAGCGTAGTGAAAACGATTACCACGTTTGATAAAATATTTTAAATAATTTATATTGTAAGGAACAATGAGAGAAAATCGTGCAAAATGTGAGCAAGCTACCACAGTACTTCGTATCGCGCAAAGAAATATGCCACGGATAGTAATGGCTGATGATTATTATTATATTACACAGAATGTATGTATATATATATATATATTATACATAATATTGTATTAATAAATTCATGGAATGGGGACAGTAAACAAATATGCTAAAAAAAATAACCAGTATAAATATCCTTTCTTTAACTTATAGTTACTGAGACGTGTTTCGGCAATCACGCTTTGGTCACAGATAATGCGTAGTAAATTATGGAATTTGTGTTGCCAAATTCAATTACCGGAATGGATTTTTATTGTGTCGAATTTCATTGTATTTATCTTATTCGATTATCATCCTAATACAATGCAATTCAACACAATATTAAATATACAATATATATAATTGCCTAAAAACGTTTTATGAAAGAGTAATTATGATGCTTATGTTATTGCTTAATTAAATAACATTCATTTATTTTATAAATATGAAGAGGGCGATTTTGAGATATTCATGACATAGCTTAGGAACGATTCAAACAAAAAATAAAGTTGCATATTGTTCTACATTAAATTTGCTTGTAGTACCATATTTTATTATTTAAAAACTTTCATGTTTAGAAGTTCACTACGACGAACACGTGAGATGTTTCGTAGGTGAGGAATTACATTATTTTATTGCTTTATGTTATGACAGATAGAATTATGTTACAATGTAATTGTTATAACGCATTACTTGAAAGGAACAAATCACACGTGATGCAAATTATAATAGATGGTTTTCCGAAATTGCAAAACTAATATTCTTTTTTGATTATTGTATAGAACGTCGGAGGTTCACAATTAGGATCGTTATCTTGTTTCCTTAGGCAGCAAAGTTTACATCCTCCACTGTGTTATCTCCTACAATTCAAACGTATGATTTTTACTGAGTAGATTGTTGAAGATAGCTAGTTTGTAATTTATTACATTATGGTATACAAGGTCTCTTTATATCTCATCATCATTGATAAGTAGTCCCCTTAATCTCCCGAGCTTCAGATATGAACGGTGGTTAATGGTTCCATTTCAGCAAGTTGACCTATATACTAAAATTAAAAACATCTATTGATTGTTAATAATATATTTCATTTGTTAATTGTTGTAGGAACATACATATTGACGTGGCTAGCTATATTAAAGGACATTTTAAACTGGCTTAAGTATTGAATAAGTCAATGTTAGGGTCAAATCCTGGTGAATGAACGCTGCAATATATGTATAATATTCCCTTCACCATATTCCAAAAATAAAAATAAAAAACCAAATATTAGTAAACTCTTTTGTAAAAATTTCCTTTAAGTTTGAAACATTAGTATTTTTTCAAAAATAATTTTTTTACTCTTTGATATTTCTGATGAAACATCGGCTGTGAGGTATTTTCCCCTGTTTATTATTCTATTTCAGTTATTTTTCTTGTTTCTTCTTATATTTAGTTAGTTTGATGATTTAATTTTGTAAATATTTATACAGTATTTATTGTTATCTGAAGAAGTATGCTACAGAGATACGAAAATGCATGAAGAATGTACCAATATTTGGTTTTTAATTATTATTTAATAATTGATTATTATATATACAAGTATATATATATATATATATATATATATATATATATATATATATATATACGTATATATAAAAACAGAATATCTAGTGCTCTCCGAACCCTTCATCAGAAACGCACTGAATTAAAATAGAACATACTAACAAAACATACAAGGAAAAAAGATTGTCTTAGGTTCAACCCATCTGGTTGCCTTGATTTAAAAATTAATTTATGTGCCATTTCAACATTTCTTAAAATTTTTCTGATTGGTATTTGTCTCCCAAATGGTAAATTCAATTTAGGTTTGAAGCTATTTTATATAAATTCAATATATATATATACAATATACTGTTTAAAGGACAATAAACGAATCTGTAAAATCAAACAGTAAGGCTGTTCTAGACCACTTTTGGGACAGACAGAAAATCAATGTAAAATACTGTCCATTGAACCATTAAACAAATCTAATAAAATCTAACAGGAAAGCACGAATGTTAAATAACCGAATCTTTAGCTGTTTTACTGTTCAATGTTTTGCTTCTACATTTATAAGCTGTTTTAATGAAAAAATCAAAAAATCTTAATAAAAAATCTTTATTCTACAAAGTTAATTGTAACACAGTCTTTATCTTTAATAGTCTTCTTTCCAGTAAACAATCAAGTGTAATTTTTCATTTTTGTTTAATTCTTTAATCTTTTTCTCATCCAAAACAGTCCAAAAATCTGTTCGGCAAGTGTAGCTTTACAATCTTCCAACTCGGCAATTATTGTAAAACCCGAATTTATCTTTCATTTTCTCCAAATTCAAGATTCTATATCTCTTTTTTTTCTTCCAATTCCACTAATTTCTTATATTCTTTGAATCTTAGTTCACCAACCTTATTCAACTCTTGTAACAGCGCTGCCATTTATTATAGAAAAATCTTTTAACCTAAATTTAGTTAAAAGATTTTTCTATAACCAAATAGAACAATCTGGAAAACATTTGACCAGAAATTGTGCTGATTTGTGTCAAAAATCACTACTTCTCAAAATTTAATTTTACAAATTTTTGCTCTTTAAATAGAACAATCTGAAAACATTTTTGACCAGAAATTGTGCTGATTTGTGTCAAGTTGTCACAAAAAATCACCACTTCTCAAAATTTTAGTTTACAAATTTTTGCTCTTTAAATATGGAGCGGAAAAGATAGAGTGCCCGTACTGCAAAAAAAGACATTTTTGAACATCACTATACTCGTCATTTACAATTCGAAAAATCATTTGAAGAACAAAGAAATTTATAATAAAGAAACTAAATTATTTGAGGACTTGGGCTAAAGAGAATCAAAATCGATGGTCACGAAAAGATGTACAATATAGAAAAATTGCGTGAATTAAAGAAAAGCTTTAAGGAAGATAAAAAAGATCTCAATCTATTTAATGATGAAAAAATTCAATCAATCGCTGAAAAATTGTCCTTAGAAACAAACGATAAAAACTAAGTCTGAAATGATCGAAGAAATTGATAAAACTCTTAAAGTAAAATCCGAAAATATCATTGATGTAGAAGTTTTATCCTCAATACACGGTCTTTTCAAGCAATACATTTTAACAAACTTGAACGACAATTCCATGTCAATTTTACAAATATCTTTCAATTATGCGGTCAGAAATTAAAAGTTTAATCGAGAAATTTCAAGAAAATGTTAAAAATATGAAGGGATATCTCTCTTTGGAATGTGAATACGAACGACTAAATTTACCAATTACCAAAAGAAATTTAGCCATCCGTACGTTATTTATATGGATTTTGAAAGCATATTAGAGAAGATTCCCACATGCAAAAAACAATCCGCAAAAATCGACTACAACCAAGATTCAGAAGCATATTCCTTATGGTTTTACTCTATATTTAGTGTCTAATGTGACCAATCATATGTACAAAGCCGATATGTTATCAAGCAAAAAATGTAGAAGAGTTGCCGAACGTTCCTGCAAAATTGTTTGAAGAACTCAATAAATTATCGAAGTACATAGCTAAAAAATATAATTCAAAGAACATGAAGCCCATGAAATTGACTGACGAAGAAGAAATTTCGTATCAAAATTCAAATCTTTGCCACATTTGTGAAGAAATATCGTATCAAGACACTGAAAAAAACTTTTAGGGTTTTTACCAGATAATTGGAGTTCTGCTTATGATGCATTCAAAAAATGCAGAGATCACTGTCATTTGACTGGAAAATTTCGAGGTGCAGCTCATAGAATTTGTAATCTGAATTTGAAATTTCCTCAGAATATTCCCGTTTTCTGTCACAATATGTCTAATTACGATACGCATTTGTACATAAAAGAATTTGGCAAAACAATACGGTAATGTTGATTTGATTGCCAAACACCGATGAACGATATATAAATTACTCTGTAAATTCTGGATACGGGTATGAATTTGATGGTGACAAACCTAGAAAGTTCATAAAATTCTCTTTCGTAGACACGTTTAGATTCATGGCGTCATCTATCGAAAAATTAGCGAAAAATTTAAAGAAAGAAGACTTCAAACATACAAATCATTTTATACAGGATGGAAGAATATTGAATGAAATTATAGAAAGACAGCCAAATGACAAAGAAGATGATTTTTAAAATATTGTCAGGAAAAGGAATATTTCCCTATGAAATTTATCGATAGTATTGAAAAACTTGATTACAAAGAAGAGCTGAAAATTCAAGATTTCTATTTCACTTTTGACAGATGAGAGCATATCTGAGAAAGATTATCAACACTACTTGAGCGTTTGGAACAAATTAAAAGAGAAAAATCTTGGAAATTACTCTGATCTCCTATAACATTCCAAGATGTTCTATTGCTCGCTGATATCTTTGAAAATTTTAGGAATATTTGTTTGAATTGCTATAAGCTTGATCCAGCACACTATCTAACAGCTCCCAGTCTTGCATGGGACGCTATGTTAAAATTAACGAAGATAGAATTACAAATTAATTAACGATTATAACATGTATTTAATGATCGAAAAAAGGTATTCGCGGAGGCATTTCTCAATGTATTAAACGATATGTTAAAGCAAATAACAAATATTTGAAAGATTTCGATAAGACAAAACCAGAAAGCTATCTGTTTGTACGTCGATGCAAAACAACCTTTATGGGTATGGGCTTATGCAAAAACTGCCGTTTAGTGATAATCAAGTGGATGGATCCAAAAACTTACACAAAAGAAGAGTGGCAAGAAACAATTTTTAGAACTCACTAGCGACGAAGATTATGGCTATATTCTCGAAGTCGATCTTGGATGATCCAACAAATTTACACGAACATCACAAGGATTTACCTCTTGCTCCAGAACATTTTAAAAACAAACTTTGCACAACTCTACTGGATAAAACTGAATACGTTGTTCATTCGAGAAATTTGAAGTTCTATTTGGAACAAGGTATGATTTTGAAAACATGTGGAAATAGAGTTATTGCATTCGATCAGAAGCTCTTTATGAAAAGAATACCATTGATTTTAACACAAAACATGAGAAACCAAAGCTACAAGCGACTTTGAAAAGGACTTTTATAAGCTGATGAACAAAACTCAGTGTGTTTGGAAAATCTATGGAAAATGTGAGAACAGATGTGATATTAAGCTTGGAAATGAAGAATTTTCAATGAAACAAGCTAAGAAAACAAATTTCAAATGCTTTAACATCTTTGACGACAACTGTTATAGCGAAGTCACATGTACAAACAAAAGGTTTAAATTTAACAAACCGATTTACATAGGATTTTCAGTTCTCGACCTCTCAAAAATTGCTAATGTACGAGTTTTATTACAACAAATTAAAGAAGTTTGATCCAGATTTGAATCTGTGTTACATGGATACAGACAGTTATTTTTCTAGAATTGAAAACGAGATCCTTTTAAAATTATTAAAGAAAATATAGATGACTTTGATACAAGTGATTATCCAAAAGATCATGAATGTTTCACTACTAAAAAATAAGAAGGTAATAGGGAAATTCAAAGACGAATTGAACGGCGAGGTTTTAGAAGAATTTTGTGGTTTAAGGTCTAAGATGTACTCGTACAAATATCTAGATAAAAACCCAGTTAGGTGTAAAGGAATTAAGAGAAGCGTTGTAAATAAAACAATAAATATCGAAAACTTGAAGAGATGTTTGTTCGAAGATAAAGAAGAATTTAGGGAGATGGACTGTAATAAAAAAGCTATAAACATGGAGTTGTACACTGTTACCATAAACAAGCTGGCACTGAACGCTAAAGATGATAAGAGAAATTGTCCCTAGAAAATAAGATCGATACAGTACCGTATGGCTATAAAAATGAAGCAAAATCTGATATATTAGACGAATTAAATAAACTTGGAAACTTTGATATGTAAATGGAAGATGATTTTAATTCACTGTCACAAGTGTAAAAAGAAAAACGAAAAATATAGATTCAAAAATCGTTCAAACTCAAAACGGGTTGTATAGAATTGCAGCAAAATGTTCAAAATGTAAGACAAAATAAGAGTAAATTTATAAAGAATCCAAATGAAAAACAAGTAAAGAAAGAATCTAAGAATAAGGAAGAAATCGAGATTGAAGCTCGAGAAATTCATGCACCAGTACGAAAAAAGTTTAAAAAGAGAAAAATTATAACATTAGGAATTGACGATTTATGGGCAGCAGATTTTAGTTATAATGTCTAACTATTCAGATCAAAATGATGGATTTAAGTATATGTTAAATGTTATTGATACTTTCTCAAAATATGCTTGGTCAAGAGCTATCAAAAGAAAAAACGGCAAGGATATTTCAAAAGCTTTCGAAGATATAGTAAAAGATGCCATAAGGATCAATCACAAACCTCCTAACCTACTTCATACAGATAAGGGTTTAGAGTTTAAAAATAAAGAATTTAAACGATGTTTTGAGGAAATACAACATTAAGATTTATCATACTGAAAACGAAGAGAAATCAAGTATTGTAGAGAGATATAACAGAACTCAAAATGAGAGAATGAAAGTAATTTTTGAGATTAATAAAAACTTTAAAATGGATCGATATTCTTCAAAAAATCGTAAACAATTATAACGATACAGTTCACAGCACAATCAAAACGAAACCGAAAGACGTAGATAAGGATGCAGAGAAGGAGTTATTAGAGACCGTTTTCAAGTATGTTCCACCTGAAATTCACACGAAAACTAAATTTAAAGTCAATGATCATGTAAGAATTGTTAGTAAAAAAACAACAAACATTTTCGAACAAATATAAGAACAATTGGTCAAGAGAAATCTTTGTGATTTATCAAATTAATAACACAGATCCTGTAACTTATAGTATAAAAGATTTAAATAATGAAGAAATAACCGGAAAGTTTTATGAATATGAATTGAGAAAGTCAAAGATTTTTTCTATATAAATGGAGGCCCAAAAGAAATGTTCAATGTGCAAAGAATTAAAAGGTTTTGAAGAAATTTTATAAAGATAAGAGTAGAAAAGATGGAATTATTTATAATTGTAAAGATTGTTATAGGAAAGTATCATAAAGAGCTGTATGATAAAATAGAAAAATTAAACTTTGGAAGAGAAAGAATGTCTTAAATGTAAAGAAACTAAAAAAATTTCAGAGTTTAATAGTGATCACTATAGTAGAGATAAGAAAGACTCATATTGTAAAGATTGTGTAAAGAAGAATCACCATAGATTATATTATGAAGAATACTCAATGTGAATGTGGAAGAACTATAAAAATGGTTAAAATAATTATCAAAAACATTTACAAACAAAATATCATAATTCAAGAGTTTAACATTTTCATCGTGTAATAATTTTTTTCTATATAAATGGAGTCTCAAAAGAAATGTACAAAGTGTCAAGAAGAGAATAGAAAAGACTGTTATTGTAAGGAATTATATGATAAAATGAACAAATTAACTTTAGAAGAGAAAAAGTGTTACTTTTGTAAAGAAATTAAAAATATTTCTGAATTTAATAACTGGCAGTATAGTAAAGATAGAAAAGATGCTTTTTGCAAAGATTGTGCTAAAAAAAATTTTCAGCGAAAGTTATAAAAACGAAAATGCCTTGTGAATATGAAAAAAAAATTCTAACGATGGTTATCTAGTTATGCTAAACATTTACAAACAAAATATAATAAATCGAGAGTTTAACATTTTTCATCGTGTAATTTAGATATTCTATAAATCAGTCGAGATTCCTGCCATATTTGTAGTAAAAATGATTTCCGTTGTATAAAATATTCAAAGATTCTTTCATTTGGTTTGTAGAGATTTATACTATTTGGATCTCCATGTCTTACTTAATAAAATTTTCCATTTCTGGGTAATCAATTTCAAGTTCTTTCAATCTTTTCGGTATTTCTCTCTTTTGAGCTCTGATAAACGTAATAAGGGCCATTCCCACATGTGATTCTTCTTAATTAAACACAAAAACATGGTGTTTTTTCTTATCAAAATCTTTACAAACAAGATCTGGTTTCATTAAGTCAATTTTTACACTTTGTTTTGCAATTATTTCCGTTTTGGATTTCATCTTTAATTTGCAAAGTGCTTAACTTTGTCCTCTAAATATTTAATCTTGTTTTCAAGTTTTGTACACACCAAATTTACGAATGCTTGGTAAAACATCTCTCGTAACCCATTGTTGAAAGCTTTTTGCTTCTATTTTATGAGATCTTAAAATTAACGGAATAAAGTCCTGATTCATTAATGAAAATAGTATCTTTGTGAATATTTGCGAGGTGGCCCTCGAGGGCTACCTTATCTTTTAGATAAAAGTATTGAGATTTGTCACCTTCATCGACATTATTTCTAATCGCTTTTTCTGTATTGTTATATTCCAATATTTCTGCAACATCTTTAGCCTTAAACCAGATCTATGACTGACTCCATTTAGATAGAAAAAAAATTTAACAAGCAATTATTATTTTTGAGTTTTAAAGGTCGAAAATAGTGTCTGGATGTAATTTTTGTAAGAGTCGCGATTCGATACCCTTGAAAATGTATATCTTCTAGTCTTTTCTTGAAAGTTTAAAGGTAGTCTATTCAATAGACCCCCTTGATTCATGTCCGTTGCTTCAACAATCTTAAGTAAATTGTAGTTTTACTCTCATTTTTTCAATAAATTACCTTCAGAGTCTTGAACAGTTAAGACGATTTTTTGAATTCTTTTCATATTTTTTCTAATTGGAATATAGTCTATTTCATTCGGTTTTTCACTAATTTTTGATCCATAAGCAACATTTGGAAAGAAAAGTGTACAAGATTTCCGATTCTTTGTGAAGATGTTCGGTATGATTTTCAAAACTAGGTTCAACGAGATTGCAGTGCACTTCAATTACATCAAACGGTCTAAAATTTTTGGCGTTTTATTTCCTAAATATACCTGATTTTGGCTCAATAGTTTCTTTGAACAAACCCTAATAAATCTACAATAATTGCTGAAAACATTATTCTTACTGGTGATTTTATTTGAATTTTATTAGAGAGATAATTTTTTTTGCATTTCAAACTTGTTTTCGTCAAAGTTTAAAGATTTATCTGATTGTTGGAATGTTTTCAGATAATTTTTAAGGGAATTTTTTATTTGATCGAAAGTATAATATCCTTTGTTTAAACCAATAATATTTTGTTATGTTCTTCTCACTAAATCCTATACAATAAGGAGAACTTTCACTAATATTTATTACAAAATTGTCAGAATAAAAACCGCTTAAACCGATAAAAATAATTTGATTCTTCCTCTAAGTGTATAGGATGTTCCAAGTTTAAAACTAATTTAGAGCTTTCTGAAGTCAACTTGAACAGCTTCATTTTCGCAAGCGTTGCTTCAAGATGAAAATCTTCTATTTAAATGGAGAAATTTTTAAAGCAAAAAGATCAGATAAAACTTCAAACGTTTGAAGAAAATAAGAAAGATCAACCAATCAGATTGTTAATTGTTGGTTCAAGTGGATGTGGAAAAACAACTTTATTATTGAATTTTAATCTACAATAGGTTGATTCCTTATTCCAATTTGTATGTTTTTAGTAAATCTTTTAGAACAAGACGCCTATAAAAAATTACAAGAAAGATTTGAAAATATTGAGAAGAACTTAAGTAAGAAAATATCATATTTTTATAATGCTTCCGAGGACATAGTTCCGTTAAGCGAATGTAAACCGAATTCTTTAATCGTTTTTGATGATTGTATTTTGGAAAATCAAGACGTTATCAAGGAATATTTCGTAATGTCTCGTCACAAAAATATCTCTTGTATCTATCTTTCTCAATGCTTTTCAAAGGTTGATAAACAAGTTATAAGAAATAATTTGAATATGTTGTGTGTTTTTAAGCAAGACGATCACTATTCGAGAAAAATTTACAACAATTATGTGGGATCTGATATGAGTTTTAACCACTTTAATGAATTATGTGATAAAATTTGGAAAGAAGACTACGGATTTTTAACTATTAATCTAACTTTGAAGCCTAAAAAATGGTAAATATTTGAATAAATTTTTCCAATATAAACGTGTGATAATCAAGTTGTTTTCATGTTTTTACGTTCACGTTTACGTTTCGTGTTCTCCGTTTTTACGTTCCACGTTCACGTTCCACGTTTCACGTTCATGGTTTTACGTTCATGTTTTCACGTTCATGTTTCACGTTCGTGTTTACGTTTCACGTTCATGTTTTTACGTTCGTGTTTCACGTTCGTGTTTCACGTTTCGTGTTTCACGTTCGTGTTTCACGTTCGTGTTTCACGTTCCACGTTCACGTTTTACGTTCCGTGTTCACGTTTCGTGTTCACGTTTTACGTTCTACGTTTAAAATTTTCCTAAATAAATGGCGAACGTAACTTCAGAAGAAGCAAAAAAACTTGATCAAATAGAAAAGAAATTAATCAAAGAATTTAAAGAACAGATTCGAATTGATGAAAAAGAACAAGAATTTATTCAAAAAATTAATCAACCTGTAACATCTGCAATAAAAAATGTTGAGGGCAAAATTGAAAATGTTTTAAGCGATAATCAAAATTTGATGAATTTGGTTCCAGTTTGTACGACAATTTGCTGATATTTCGATACCAGAATCTGAGTTTGAATTGCCAAAATTACCATCTTCAACACCATTTAGACCTCGAATCATTGAAGACTCTACCATAGTTGAAACCAATAAGTCCTGGAACAAACGGATATAATAATTGGTGAAATTGGTAAAAAATTTTCTTCCTAGAGCAAAGGATGATAAATTTGGTTTGTATTGGGACAGAAAAAAGAAAAGTTTTATGATTGGAAATTTGCCCGTGAATTTTGAGCATAATGGATATCATTATTAATGAAAAAAACATATGAAGGAACTCAAGGTTTTATGGAGATTATTAACAGGCACTGATGTTCCAAAAGACGGTTTATATTCTGAAGAAGACTTGAAAAAGTATACTGAAATTTTATGGAAATCTGATTCAATTTACAAAAATAATGATCCATCAACTAAGAAATCAAAGTCAAGTAAAGGTAAAAAATATCTCAATTTGATTAAACCAATTTGGGAAAAAAGAATCGAAGGATCAGGTGTGAGAAAATACAGTGATAATAAGATTGAATACAGATATATCGACGATTTGACAAAACTCGATGGAATTATTAATTATATTTATGCTCAAGAGAAGGCTGGAAACAACAATTTTTTGAACGAAAAGAAAGCGATTAAAGATTTTATTTCGAACAAACTTGATGAAATGATTGAAAAACCTGATGGAATTAAATATTTAAAAACGAGTTTTGCCGGCAATAAGTTCATCTATGATTGAGGGTAGCGGACTTTTTGAATGATTTTATCAACAATTTACCTTTTGAATTACACGTACCAACTTATCAGTATCTGGGGCCTGGCACAAAACTCGAAAAAAGACTAAAAAGAGGAGATCCTGGTATAAATACATTAGATCAAGCTGCTATGGAACACAATATTTTTTATGCAAAACATAGAGACACAAATTCCAGACATATCGCAGATAAAGTTTTGCAAGATAAGGCAATGGATAGATTTTTATCAAAAGATGCTAGTTTAGGTGAAAGATTTGTTGCGCTGTCCAACAGCTGGAGCAATGTTTTTGAAGAGAAAAACTAGGAATGGGAATCGAAGAGAACTTGAAATTTTAACTATATAAATGGAAGTAAATGTAAATTTCAGCAAAAATCAGAAAGAAAAAATAAAAATCCGCTTTTAAGAAGAAATAACCCGTTAGTATTCAATTTAAAATAGATCAACTAAAAAATGGCGAAGATAAGATATTATTTAACAAATAGACAATACAATAAACTCGAAAAACATAAGAAAAACAATAAAGGAACCAGAATA
Organism: Homalodisca vitripennis; assembly: GCF_021130785.1. Classification (NCBI taxonomy): domain Eukaryota; kingdom Metazoa; phylum Arthropoda; class Insecta; order Hemiptera; family Cicadellidae; genus Homalodisca; species Homalodisca vitripennis. The sequence goes on along the minus strand of NW_025781313.1, from coordinate 24,270 downwards.
GAATTTTCTTATAATCAGTTGAAAGAACTTAAAAATGGTGGACTTTTGAAAGATTTATTAGATTTTTGGAGAAAAATATTCCAGTTGTTAAAAAATGTTGTTCCTTATGTTCGTAAAGCTGCTCCAATCCGTTTTAAAAAGGATGTGATTCCTATTGTTCGAAACATTTTAAATTGGTTAGATAAAGAGTTGGAAGATGTTACAGGATCTGGATTAGATGAAAAAACTTTGAATTTACGTGAAATCAAACATTGAAAAAAAAATTTAAACCTTTAACATTCGGGGAATTGGAAAGAAATCTGCAAAAATATTAAACATTTTAGAGGAATCTTCATGAGAGATACATTACCTGAAAAAGTTAAGAAATTTGAATGTGGAATTGTGAATTTAGACTCGATTATGGGAAGTGGAACACATTGGATTTGCTATTATAAAAATGATAAGATTGCGTTTTATTTTGATTCGTATGGAAGAATTGAGGACAAACCACCTATAGAATTGATTAAATATTTGAAAAAAATCAAGCGTTTACTACAATGATTCTCAGATTCAAGACTATAAAGATCCCCCAATTTTGTGGTCATTTATGTGTTTTTGTTTTGAATGAACTGAGTAATGGTAAAGATTTTAAAGAAGTTGTTAACAAATTATTGCTTAATAAATATGGATTCACAAAATATTTTTGACGTATTTGGAACACAAATTATTCAAAATGTAGATAATAGTTTGAATTTTGATAGTTTGATGAAATGAGTTTGATAACAAGTTAGAAAATGTATTTACAAAACCTTCCAGATTCAGATATGTTTGCTGTCGAGATTGAAGATTTTAAAGCAGAATATGATAACAAACTTGCAAATTTCATGAGTTCAAATGAAGTTGCTGATAAAATAAAAACATTGGAAAAAGAAGTTGATGATGGTGTAAAAAAATTATTTACCAATTTAATGTCTCATATCGAAAAAGCTGATGAAATTACTGAAGCGATCAAAGTTGAAAAGAATTATGTTAGTTTGGCTAATAAGAAAAGAATTGTCGGTGTTCGACCTGGTATTGACAAACATGATGTTGTTGTTAAAGAACAAATTTTGAAACCTCTAAAATTATCAGAAAACATCGATATTGTTGATTTACCATGATCCGAATGTTAAAAATGCCTTAGATTTTAAAGGAAAAAGAATTAGCGGTGTTAAGTAAAGGAATTAATCCATTTGATGTTGTTGTAATGATTCAATTAGAAGATCCTATTAAAATGTTTAATGAACTAAAACAAAATTATGAGAATCATAAACAGCATGTTAAAGATTTTACAACAGAAGTCCTATGAAAAACTTGAAGCGAGAAGTAAAAGATCAGTAGACGATGTTGGTGAATTACTTGATAAAGTAAATAAACTAGAAGAAAACTTTAAATACATATAAAAATAGTGTTAATGTATTAGTTGGTGAAGTAATTAACAAAATTCTGGAAGATTTTGATACACATTTCAATGAGAAAAATAAAACATTTTTTGAAAATTTTGGTACACCGTTTAAATGAGCAAATAACACAATAATAATGAATTACTTAAAAGAATAGAAGATCGATACTCTTTATATCTCGATTAAAGTAAATAAACTAGAAGAAAACTTTAATAAATTTAAAGAAGATGTCGATAAAACTTTTGAAAACATCGACAACAGATTTAACGGAGTAAGGCGGCTATGATGACTAATTTTCCTTATATAAATGGCGCTCATATATTGTGTGAGATGTAAAGAGGAAAACTGCCACAAACGATATAAAATACTATGCAAACATTAACGGAGTTTAAAAAGAATTTCGGGAAAATGTGCTGAATGTAACTCAAAAAAGAGCCAATTTATAAAAACTTGATTTTGAAATTTTTTCTTAATAAATAGAGGATGGCGGGACATTACAGTGCTTTCGATCTTTTTATCATGCAACACGAAAGAGATTTGAAAAAAGAACATTGGGAATGACATTTTCTCAAAAATATGAATTATCCGAAGATATGATGAGATTATACGTAAACAAATTGAATTGGTATAACATTGCTAAATATCAAACTTTATCATCAGAGTTCATTCAAGAAAATATACATTATCAATTAAAAGATCATATGTCTGTTCTTTGTCTCTATCAACACTTGAGTATAAAGTTTTTGGATGAAAATAAAGATACAGTTGATTGGAACAATATTATAGATAGCGGTTATACTATCCTGTGCAAATTTTATTGAAATATGTGACCGAGATCGCAAAATTTAAGGAAGAGAATCCTGAATATGACGAAGTAGATCATTAAAAAATGACTCTAATCTTTTTAATTATTTTACTAAAATTTATATCTTTTCTTATAAAAACGTACATTAGATCGATGAAAAAATGATACACGATGTTTTAAAAATTTCTAAATTTTCTCTTATTAAATGGCGGACTAACAGAAAATATGCTAGTGATATTGAAAGGGCGGAGTTTTAAAATAATTTCTATCCAATTAGTAAACAACATTTGAATGAACCGAATAAAAGAACTGAGTTTAATATTGATTTTGGAGATAACTTTTGCTCGTCTAACTTCCAGTTTTTATAATTTCTGGAACTTTAACAAAACAAGATGGTCAAGCATATCTTGGAACTGATAATGTTAGATTAATCGATAATTTTATACCGTTTTTATTTTCTAAGATTGAAGTAAGAAAACACAATAAATTGATAGAAGAAGTCGAAAACTGTGGCCAATTAAGCACAATTAAAGGAACTATTTCGTATTCCAAAAAGTGATGTTATTTCTCAAACTTCTAATGGCTTTGAATCAGATTTTTAAATTTTGGTGTTTTTGAGAGCAGCTGGAAATTTATCTCATTTTGGATTAGGATTTTTTGAAAATGTTACTATTCCCGATCTATAAAGGAGGATTTTATCTAAGTTTTATAAGAGCAGAAGACGATGATGTGGATTCTGAAGACTGCAACTGGAAATGTTATGCCTGTTGATGGAAAAATAACAATTACAGATTTTTTTATTAGAGTTCCAATGATTGATTATAAAACCACGAGTAAAATTAGGTTGATTGATGAAATTACAAAAAGTCAAAACATTATGTTTAATTTTCTAGATTGGCAATGTATTGAACAAAAAGGTATTTCCGGAACAACTTATTTCGTTCGATATCACAAATATTTATAGAAATATCTTCAATCCCAAGTTCGTTATCATAGGTTTTCAAACAGGATAGACAGAATAATCAAGAAAAAAATCCTTCAAAGTTTTGATAGTTTGGATGTAAAAAAATATCAGAGTAAAATTGAAACGGTTCTTATTATCCAGATGAATTACAAAATTTAAACATTTCCGGAGGTCTTTTCAGAATCATGTATCAGATGTATCAAGATTTTAAGAAAGTTTACTGTAATAATAAGGAAATGTATTACAATCCTAAAGAATTTTTAGCGAATAGACCTATTTATGTCATTGATACAAACAAAGAGTTTGACAAATATTTCTGGTTCAAAGATCGATATAATTATCAATATGGATTTTCAAAAAGCTGTTACAAACTCGACATGTTATGTGGTTGTGGTTTCTGAGAAATTTTTAGCCTATGATGTGATTAAGAACGATATTAGAAGAAATTCAGTAAAAATCGCGTTATTCGTCGGATAGTTTTTTAAAACCTTTACAGAATTGTTAAAGACATTGATAAAAAAGTTTAACATTTTAAATTGCATTAAAAATTTTTGAAAAATAGGGATGATATTAGGAAAAAAACTATTTCAAGGTCATGGACCGGAAGTGGTGATTTAAAAAAAATACTTTTAATATTTACTGATCCTATATACCCAAAATTTCATCAAAAAAGCTCCAATAGTTCTCGAGATATAAGAGTTTAAAGATAAGGGATGATTGGGGTAGATTTTGAAAAATTTTGTTATTTTCATGAAATTTTAAGTTGAACTCGCTTGTTTTTGAAGTTTCAGATTTTTCCGATAAAATTTTTCATTTTTTCTTTGAATATTAAGAAATAGGGGATGATTTCACCCTTATGGATAAGTTAAGTCGAAAGAGTTAAGTATTTACTATATGTGTACCAAATTTCATTTAAAATCGGTTGAGTGGTTTTTGAACAACAAACGTTTGAAATAAATATTGATATTCACTTATTTAATATACATTGGAAACTATAACAGTTCTAATATCGATTGCAACCATCGATTTTTATTATCGATAAAACTTCGATATTCATAATCGTTTATCGCACGGAAAAAATTTTCATCATGGGCGTTGGCCACGTATAGTCAGTCATGCTTGGATCCTCCTCTATTTTAACGAAATTTAACAAGATATATCATCAATTAGAAGATTCTAATGTATTTGCAAGTTGAAGAAAGAAGATATAGACTTTATATGAAGTAAGAAGATTGTGTGATGTTTCTGTGTTTCTTGTTAAAAGTGAAGTGAAGTGTTCCACTGGGCGTTGCCATTCATAGTGTTATTATATTTTTATAAGTTACTTTTATATTTGGGACTCGAAGAAAGACGTTACAAGAAGATTGTGAATTTGTGTAGACATTCTAAACTGTGATAAAACATTGTGTGAAAATAGTGATGTAAAGTGTTCATTTGTAATACAGAATTAAGTGTTTTTTTTACAGTGATTTCATTGTCTCACACCGGCGTGAGAAAAGCAAGGTCATTGTTTTGGTGTCACTACTTGTCCTTGGTACCACACACGGCGTGTGAAAAGCAAGGTCAAGCGTTAGTGGTACAAACGCTCACAGCAGACGTCACAAATCTACAGTTGATTGAAATAAAATATATGATACCTTTCTTCTTCTCCCATTCCCAATTTCTTAGAAGTTAAGTAGATATCGCAAAAACACGCACACTAACAACACTCATTTTGTATGTCTTTAACAATAATTGATGATGTTCATATTATTCTCTTTCATTCCTTCTAAAACTTCAAAAATATACTCTTTCGCTGATGAAAAATCTCGATTTCTTCCGGAATAATCTTTGTAATCATAGACAAAATATCCTAAATAGTTGTACAGTAGAATGAAAATATTTCTATTTTATCTCTGTTGTAGAAATGTAAACACAAACATTTGCGCTGAAAAAATTTATATCTCGGCAGACTTAGTTTCCATAATCTCCATTTATAAAAAAATCTTTTTGTTTAAATGGAAGAGTATAATGCCAACTGTTACAAGTGTTCTAATAGAGGAGAAATTATCGATAAAAGATATTTAGTTTGTAGAGATTGTAATTTAATTTTGTATGAAAGACCTAAACCTAAGAAATTTCGAAATAAACTAACACATTTGAATAATCTGCTTATGAAATTACAATACGGAGACAAGAAGCAAACAAAATTTGTTTACAGAATTTAGAAAACAGAATAAAAATTTTTACTTATCTCTTGGAACCATTGACAAAATTATGTTCCTTTTCAAAGAATACATTAGGTTTGTAGGTATCGATACACACGTTTATTATGAAAAAGATATTACCTGTATTTTTTCATTATCTGGATGTTGAATTTGTTTATGATTTTGAACCAGAAATCCTCGATGATTTTTATAGTACATTTGGAGAAATTAAAAACGAAGAACCTCTTGAAAAGAATGCGGTTTTACTCACATTCTCCCCGACTTCTCGAGTGAAGGTTAGCGAATTTCATTTTTTCCGTCTTTAAATTTTTTTCTATTTAAATGGAGTTCTTGAAAGAGTTAAATGATATTGGAGAATGTAAGTTTAAAGAGTATAAGAAGTTGAATGAATTGGAAGAAAGGAAGAAACATAGAATCTTGAATTTGGAGAAAATGAAAGATAAATTCGGGTTTACAATAATTGCCGAGTTGGAAGATTGTAAAGTACACTTACCGAACAGATTTTTGACTGTTTTGGATGAGAAAAAGATTAAAGAATTAAACAAAAATTACACTTGGTTGTTACTGGAAAGAAGACTATTAAAGATAAAGACTATGTTACTATCAATTTTGTAGAGTTAGAAGATTTTTCGTCGTAGCAGACATTTCAAATAGATTGATTTGACAGCTCAAGAAAGTAAGAAGCAAACAGCTATAGATTCGGTAATTTTTTCATTCGTGAGTTACAGATTCGTTTATTGTCCTTTAAACAGTATTTTTCATTGATTTACCGTCTGTCCCAAAAGTGAGTCTAGAACCGCCTTACTGTTTTGATTTTACAGATTCGTTTATTGTCCTTTAAACAGTATTTTCCCTTGATTTTCTGTCTGTCCCAAAAGTGCGCTAGAACCGCCATATTCATATCTTACTTATATATATTGAAGATGGTTTACTTTTAAATTATTACATTTTTTGCATCATATAAAGAACATTCCCAATTACTTTGTAAAATAATACAATAGTTTAAAAACTTATTTGAAGATTTGCGAGTTTAATTATTTTGCAGTTTTTATATACTCAAACAAATCTAATAACCTTAGACGTCACACAATAGCAATAGGAATACTATTCAGAATTAACAATCCCAAAAAGTCCTTCTTAGAAAAAAACTATAGTAAATAAAAAACAAGTACAACAATTCACCTTTCACTCACTACACTCTTTCAAAGGCATTACCACTGGAGCACATTATCATCTTCCGGATACGGATGGATGCGCATGCCGAATATGCGTGAATGCGGAAAATTAAAGGGTACATGTTTCTAATGCAAAGCTTTGAAACACGATAACAGAGAGCCTCAGAGCCAGCCACGTTGCAACCCGACCCCGCACTAGGCCCCAGAGGTACATCTCATCCATTCCTCATCTACTCTGCCAAGACTGCCCACTAGAACACATCTAGCAACTCGCTATATAGAATCAAATACGTAATTAAAACACGTGAAATATAAGTATCTACATAAGCGCATTTTGTTTTTTATTAAGCGTTTCCTTGTGTTTTAAATATTCAAGTCTCCATAAAATAACGGCAATTTCATGCCTAGAATATATAATAATACAATGAGAGTCTTAATGGTTTAGAAATTCACACTTTTGCTTACAAAAACAATCCACTGGTTGTAGATTATATAAAGTAATTTATTATCAACGGTAACACGTAAAATTTTTACTGAAGTAGCTCTTTTGTAAAAGATATAAAAAGATTAAGTGACTTTAAGTAATTACTTTACCTTTACTTTACTCTTTTTATATAATTTTATCAATGTAAATGACCATTGTTATAAGAATATTGTTTGATCTACTAAAAACTATGTCTTTTTGGCACTGTTAGGGCTAAGACTTATATTAAGAAACAAGACCCGTTATCTATTTTATGTAAAACCATAATTTAGTTTATCTGTATCATCCATGTTATGAATGATAAAATTACTTCATTATCTGAAAATAACAGAGAAATTTATTTACAACCAAATAATTACACAAATCATCGATCATTCTTGGTAAATAAACAAGGTCCTAATTTCAGCCATGAGAAAAAATCTTTATTTTCTTCAGGAACGTTTAGTTAATTTTTCAAAACACACATTTTCTTGTTCAAAATATATTCTCGTTTTAATTGGTTCAATTTCATTTTCTTAGTTACCAATTTGTACATTTTTATCCTTAATATAAAATCAAAATTCACTGACACAAGAATAAGACATTTTGCCGATGTACCTTTTTATTTCTTTACTTTTTACGTCAAAAATTTGAGGTTTTAGTTACTAAAACCCAAGACGGCCGTTAAACTTGCCGTCCAGTGCCTGCTAAGTAAGCGGATCTGTCGTAATGTTAATGCCTAACTTCTGCGCTCCTCTCGTCGTAACCTTGATTATCCTCCTCTAGTAGGACTAATTAATTATTGATTTAGTTTGAAATATATATTATGTATGATGATACTTTAACTGTCAATCATAAAGCAAAAAAATTGATATATCTAAAATGAAAAAATCCGGAATTTTTCAGTTCGGGCAATTTTAAATCACATAGGACTAGGGTTTAACAATTAGCATATGTATCCTAATATTACAACATAGTTTAAGAGGTCTTGAAAAGGTCAAATATTGTGTGAAAACAAAAACGATAACATGTATTTTTTTTATTTCTATACGGCTACCAAATAATTTTAACGTATTTTTGTTTTAACCTATTACGCCATATTGACTATTATACAGGAGGGAAAATATGTCTTTTTCACTGTTTTACAGTAAATGCAGGGTTGATTCTGTATGCATAATGATAATATTAATCAAGCGAATTCCACTAACTATATATTTTTTATTGAATTTAATATTATTACATATTAATGAAAAATAATTTTAAAATTACAATAACTGTTATTGAGATACATATTCCGTGTGAATATGGATATCTGTATTAGCCTATGTTAAACATATATTAAATATTGGATATAATTTCTTTTACACTGGCATACCTTCGAAGAAATTAATCACTACAGTTTTTACATATTAAATTCAAAGAAAGTTACCGAAGGAATATTTTTGGTAACGCATATTCATGTTTTCCCAGAACCAAACACAACAATATTGGTTTTCAGTGTGGAGAGGGAAAGTGAAATAAGTTCAGAGAAATACCAACGACTCCTCCCTAAGGGACTCTTGCGTAACTTCGGCCCAACAGAAATGAAATAGAAGTTCTCAGTGGTATCTTTCAGCCCCGCATAATATCTTACATAATTTTAACGTCTTTGTTTGAGTTTCGTAATAAAGTATAATTTCCTATAGCAAAATTACATATAGTTCAAATGTTAAGAAGCCCGAGAGTATTCCTTATGTACACTGACACTTAATTTTGCAATTACATTATTTTTGGCATTAATTATATGATAATTTTTTTCAGTTTACAATAAAATTTCCAATCACCGGTGAATGTCTTAAATAAAAAAGGGGATACATTTTTAATTAGGTAGGTGAGATAAGATTTGTATAAATATTTGAATTTAAACGTAAAACAATTTCATTACTTAAATGTTTATATGCTATATTATTTCTGCAAGAGATAATATTTACAGGGTTTGGAGTATCCCACACAGCTTATCGCAAAACAAGCTTTACTGAGGTTGTATAGAAAATGTCAATTCCATAGCTCATTTATATTTTGAGATATCATTCAAGTGTGTCACAGATAGACATACTGACAGAAAATTTCTTTAAAACTCATCCAATTTTATTTGTATATTCTCCACTATTCTTTTTCGTTACGTATATTTGATTTTTTCATTCTATAGTATGTTTGATTAGGATTAAAAACCACATGCTAACAGTCGAAATCGGTTCGATCGAGAAATTTATACTATGTTTCCCCATCTGACAGTGGTTATTTTACTATTTAAAAAAGTGCGCACCATTAACATTTGCAAATGACATCACAAATTTCTAGAACGATTGTCTCGGAGCGTGGATTGCCCTCTCTCTTGGGCTCTGTGATTTGTAAGTAGGTTATTGCTGCTAGTGTTCATCTATTCTCCTGCACTAAAATTTTGTTTAAACAACATAATAAATGTGATTCTAATGCCTTTTTGTTAAAGGTTTAATACACTTTGTTTAGTTTTAGAAGCCAAATGGGCTTGAAGAGAATTTGCAATAATTATTATATCGAGCGGGGACATGGTGTCAGGGGAGTGAAAAGTGTTGGTTGCTCCATTTTGAATTTAGACGTATGCAATTTGAAGTATAAAAATCCAGGAGATGTGGGCTATAAGATTGAGGAAACATTGAATAAGCTGGTTTTTAAATTTCTGAAAATTTACCTTTTTAATTTTTGTATAAAAGAGGGCTTATATAATAATATGTAAGTAAGTAATAATAATATGTAAAATAAGTATCAAGATCTTGCCTGTAATTATTTGGATATTATTCAGTAAATTTGTGTCCTACCCTATATAGTAAAGTTAAAACACAAAGATTGGCAAAGATAATTTTCATTTACATAAATAGCATTACATTAGCGTAGATTTCAAGGTTGAAATATAACATAAATGAGACAGCTTCGCTTTTAAAACCATATACTAAAGGTGGATTTGAAATATTCAGACACGTTAATAATTTGGTTATTTTAATAACCACGTCTTGATTACACCTGTATGTCTGTTAATGATACATTACTAAGATTATGGTAATCAGATAGGCTGGTTTTATGATTGGTCCTATACAGAAGGATTTTTTACATATACTGATAATTTTGTTTAAACATAGAGAGCGTAAGTTTTGATTTATTTTCAGATATTGACATCGCTAGTTCATGCTTGTTTGTAAAAAAAATGTACGGTAATCTCCAGTTATAAAGGAAGCTTCCTTTATAGGAATTTCAGTTGTAGTAGTTCTTGAATAGTAAAAATCTGACTGTAAAAATCTTCTTAGTGTTAGAGATGAACATTTAAGGGATCGAATGATCATTTTTAATTCAAACAAAATTCCAAATACTAATGACCCCGCTGCATAAGTCTGATTTGCTTGACTTTTTGGATTATGAATATGCTCAGTGAGTTTACTTGCAGAATGAGTACCAGTTGCAGACTGTCGATTATGTAAACTACGATGTACCCGTATGTTGTGTAGACACGTATGAAAATGGGCCCCTATGGAAAATACCATGCAGGATAGATATTGCCGTCTCGAGTATGAAATACTTGAGAGGACAGAATAAAGAGTATATGTTGTGAAACATTGATGCAGAGTAAAGCAATTCTTAAATTCCATCATTGCCGGTTCCATAGACTTGCTTTCCCATACACGAATATCCTTTTTCAGTTTGTTTTGGTCTATTTTTATGGAAAAGAAATAAATGTATATAAAATGTGTATTAAATATGATGTATACGTAAATTGTACATCAAATAATTATCATTAACTATAAGAGATGGATGAATATTGTTTATTTAGTTAAATAGCCTGCATTATTAATTAATTATGTAAATCTAATTATCATATTTATGCTAGAATTCGAATAAAATAAATAAGCTACAATTTTAATCTTTTATTTTTTGCACCACCGGGGTTACGCTAAATACTGATATACCAGTAAATCCGATTTTTTGAGGTTCTCTCAAAGCTTATATTACAAATTCACCGTCAACAGATGAATGTAGTAAACGAGTTAACCCCAGTTACTCAAACAGTTTAAAATTTTATTTCTTTACTAAATTTCAGTCTATTGAATATGTATCCATTATATTTCCCACATTTCTAAAACAATTGACGAATAGATTGTGCCGAATTTAGTTATATACTGTATTTAAAATGTATGTAAACATATTATATGAAACTACGAAGTGATTATGTTTTGACCTAAACAAGATAACTTTGTTTGAAGGACATGTACTTTTTTAATTTTAAATATTTTAGTGATATATATATATATATATATATATATATATATATATATATATTTATAGTTTACATAAACATCGTTTATGCCGGATATTCATGAAAATAAGCCTGAGTAAATCTCTTGACTGTCGTAGCTCGTTTAACGCCGCACAGCCTGAGGCGACACTTTTTGCGGCCGCACCAACTTTAATAAGAGTCATTAAGAAGACAGGCAACACTTTCAAAGTTAATAATTCAATTCTGGTTCACTTGGCATGGCTTTTATGATATAAAATATAGATTTTCTTCTTCCGTTACATCTTGTAAAGTTCTAATAAAGTAATCCTAAAATCTTGTACTAAAAAAAAAACAATTATGGGCAAAAGATGATTAGCTCGCTTCAAAGTTCTAATTCATTCAAGAGAAAAACTTTTGCTCGCTGAGTACTGAATTATTGTTTTGTACAAAATTTTAGAACAACCACATAATTATATGTACAATATCGACAACGGCCGATGCCATAGTGCGCGCTGACTGATTTAAAACACGCAAGAACACTCAGTATACAGCTGCAGTGAAAAATATTAATTATGTTTATACAAAATCAGGTGGGATTTGATAAATATTATCCTTATAGGAATTGACAAAACGTTTAACCTAACCTTCTATCAGTTTTGCAGGATTTTTGAAGAGCAAACTGGCCTGAATTTTTTTATGAAGCGTCATTTCTATATAGGCAAGATCAAGATCATGCATGTTACTCTATTGGATTTGGCTAAGCACCTTTCTTGTATGAAAAAATTTATTTTACATTTGTGCTTTGGGTAACCAAGGAGCACATTACATAATACAAATAAATTGAAATGAACTAAATAGAATCAAATGAAATTTTGGTGTACGTACTAAAATAGTCTTGAGGTTACTTTGTTGGATTGGTTGGTAAGAATTCGTATCTTTCTTTTAATCCTTCTATAATCCATGGTTCAGTCAATTTGTAAAAAGATAAGCTGGATGAATTCAGTTTACTTTGATTATTAATAAGTTAACTGGTTAAATTTTATTGGTATTTTTTCTGAACGTTTGCGTAACAGAACTTTCCACAAGATATTTCGGCATTTCACTTGTAAAAATTAAAAATAAAAACAAAATAATGAGTTTAAATACGCTACATGTCCATCCATGGTATTTGACTAAGTGTTATTGAAGCTTATCACTCAGTATGCTGTACATTTCTCTTTTGTCTCCGTAAGGGCCGTAGTTTTCTTTTATGGCCGTCCCAAGGAAAACTTGTGAATTAAATTTCCTTCTAGAAATTTTGTTACTCAATACATGCAAAATAAATAAAGGGGTCACATATTCTAGTACACCTAACTTGTTTTTAGTGCTAAATCTATACTAGGGTCTTCTGCTTTTGATTTATACTGTGGTAGCTCAATACTAGTAGGATAACAAAGAAATTTCTTACGACTTTAATTACTCAACAGTTTCACGTATTTCAAATCTACAATTATGAATTTATACTTGTGACATGTATTTTGGAAAGGTACTTTATTAGATATCAAATTTATAATTATAGATATTTTAACTCCATTAAGATAGCAAGAACAAGGATTTAATCGCACTTAGGACTAGAAATAATTAAGGCCAAAGAAAAAACAATACTCTCACACTGCTTCCAACAGACTGAGGGGAAACGCATGCAATTCATAATTTAATTTTCTGCGCTTAAGTATCAATACTGTTAAGATGATTCTCAAATTTTCTCATCGTCCTGATCCATACCGAAAACATTATCTTACCACTCTCCTCCTATTCAAATAGTTTAAATGTGTAGGGGATGACATTAGAAATTTAAATATGCCTTCAATTGCACTCCTGTTTTATGTTTGTGTCTGGCTGTTTCTAAAAGGTATATTCTCTGATTGCACATGAGATTCTAAGATTATTTGTATAGATTATTATCATGTTTTGTATATTAGTTGTACTGATTTTAGTAAACACCTTTTGAAGTTTTTCTAGATTTTATTTTTCTTCGTCGATAATTCATTAAAATCTAAAATATATTTTTGAAAAATAATATTTTCTTCATAGGTACCATATTTTTCTAAAGGATTTTATGAGTATACATTTTTATATTTTGAACTGAGAGCATTTGTTTTGAAAGCGTACTTATTCCAAATTTTTCTTATTTCTAACAAAAAGTGTATGTTTCAATTAAAAAAAAATAAGTATTTGGAAATGTGAGTTATACTAATTATTATGCATGTTTCTTTATATCGTACTCATTGCTTAATTTGTTTTAAATTTGTATTACTCTCTATGATTTTTGGCTAGTCCTAAGGAAATGCAGAATAGTGGTTCTTATTATACAAAAAATTTGTTTTCAAAAATTTTTTGTATCTCTTCCTTGACGCAATTGTGATTCTATTAAATATCTTTTTTTTTAATATGCTATATTAAAATAAACAATGTCTTTAATTAAACACTTGTCACATAAAAGCAATTAATTTAATTTTAATTAATCTTTTTGCGGAATATCAATAAATTCAAATTTGTAACCTACTAGTGATTTTGATACAATATCATATGATAAATATAGCCTCATAACCCACAAAATCTACAACTTCATTAACTGATGTCTACAGTCATGAAAAACGCTTTTATTTTGCTGACTTCACTAATTTGGAAATTTATTTAAAAATGTTAAACCTGCTTTAGAAAATGTATTATATGCAAATACGATTATTCATCCATGTAATATTAAAAGTAAAATAATTATGCTGAACACACTAATGAAACTAAAAGGAGACTCTTATTAGAGATTGTTTTAAATGTTTAAAATACCTATCCTGAGTATGTAATTAGGAGAGAAGCATAATCAATTTTCAAAAAACGTTAAAGAGATATGTTCAGAAATAAAACTTTATAAGGAAATAGCCCAGGCCAAAATCATTTTAAATGTTTTTTGCAGAAAACACACTTTGGGATTTTAAAATTTACCTGCTTCTTGTGGCAATTAAAAAATTAATTGAAAATCATTTAGTGGCAAAACTATGGGTTAATTCCGTTACACAAAGATAAATGTACTCTTGTATATCAAAAGGTTTACAGTTCAATACACATTGCCTAATAATAAAAATAGAATATTTATATACTATAAAAATTAATTTGTATTATGTTTTGTTTTAAAATTAGGAAAAAAGTAATTTAGAATAGTATATCTGGACTTTTAGCAGCAGTAAGGTGCATTGACGAGGTCAGCACTGGGAATGTTTACCCGTCGGAATGCCCGTATTTGTTTCTGTCTCTTTATAAAAAAAATCAGCATTTAATCCGTGGAGAGTGCCGAGTTTATACGTTTTTTAACATTAACAAAGTTATGTAATGCTCCCAGTGATCAGCAAATGTCATCACGTCATTTAAAAACCTGTAGCTTAACAACTAGTTACGCCATATTACTTGTAATATATGGAGGTACGTAGACACGATAAATTTATTGTAAGCAAATTCTTATATTTAGTTTAGATTTATGTTTAATTATTGAAATATATATTAGAACAATTGTGTTTTTAATCATTCATTATTTTTATGAATACATTAGGGTGGAACATTGAACCAACCAGAGGAACGTAATAGTACTATTTGACATTCAAAGATCAGAAACCTATGACCAATTGTTTAAAGTGGCACGCTGCAGTTCCTAAAAATAGTTTAAGTCTTGTAAATTACGTACATATTTATTAGAAGATTTCAGGCAGAGGTTCAGAATTTTAGAACGTCTATATCTTAGAAAAACATTTACATATACACATCTTACGTGACTTAACTACCAATAAAAAACAATAAAGTTTTTATTTATACTTCCATTCCTTCAATTTTAATCTTATATAATTTAAATATGTTACAATATAATTTACTTGAGTAGTGTATCAGCCTATACAATAGGCAACTTAACTTTCTGCATGCGACCTATTAACAAGACCGGAATTCCACCAGACCATGTCAAGGCATTTCTATTGATTATGAGACCGTTAGCGTTTTATGTTCATATCCTGGTTTCATATGAATCAATCCATTTTTCGGAAAACACGCCTTTACATTTTAAGCTCCAAAATGTAGCAAAAAATGTCCGTTTAAAACTACATCAGGAGAGAGAGTTTTTGTCGCCGCCACCACCCTCACCCACGGATCCAAATAATTTGGAGGCTAGTTTAGCAAATTTAAAAACAAAATACAAATTTTCGAGGTCTTAGTCAATTACTACATGTGAAAATTAAATGCATGCAGATATTTAAGTTCTGCTCAATCCGGCCCTTTGGTTATTTCAAGTAAACATTTAAAAACATCCCAAAAAGTTTTGTCTCCCCCTTAGGTTTTAAGCTTAAGGCCCCCGGACCCGTTTAAAAATAAATACTGGATGTGATAGGGAGCCTTGCGAAACAGTAAAGGGGAAAAAGAATTAAAAAACCCCAAAAAATTTTTTCAACCAAAATTCAACAAAATTTGGGGAAAAAACACCCCGGGGGAGGGGAAAAATTTCTTTAAAAAAAATTTTTTGGGTTTAAAATTTTTTAAAACCAAAAAATTTAAAATTTTTTTATTTTTCCGGGGTTTTAAATTTAAATTTTGGGGAAATTTTTCCCCAAATTTTTTTTCCCCAAAAAGTAAAAAGTTTTTCGGGGTTTTTTGGGGGGTTGGGGATAAAAAATTTTTTAAATTTCCCAAAATGAAGAGGGAAGAAAACAAAATTAAACCCCAGCAAAGGGGAAAAAAAGGGGGTTTTGGGAAATTTCGGTTCCCCCCAAAGGAAAATTTTCCCCAAATTTTGGGGGTTCCCAAAAAAGGGCTTTCCCTTTTTTAAAAAAACCCCCCTTTTGTGTAATAAAAAAATTTAGCGGATTAAAC
Organism: Homalodisca vitripennis; assembly: GCF_021130785.1. Lineage (NCBI taxonomy): Eukaryota > Metazoa > Arthropoda > Insecta > Hemiptera > Cicadellidae > Homalodisca > Homalodisca vitripennis. The sequence goes on along the minus strand of NW_025781313.1, from coordinate 8,063 downwards.
ACGAGAAATTAAAAAAAGAAAACTCAAACATAAAAACCTTTTTTTTTTGGCCAAAAATTTTTTGGGTTTAAATTAAAAAATTTTTTGGAAAAAAGGTTTGGGGTTTTTTTTTTTTTTAAAAAAAATTTTTTGGGATATTTTTTTCCCCCCAAAAATTTTCCCCCTGATGTTAAAAAAATTTTAGAAAAGTTACAAAAAAAAGGCGGGGTCCCCCCTTTTAAACCAAACCCCTTTTTTAAAACCCCTTTTTTCAAAAGGGGTTTTGGGCCCGGGGGGGAAATTTTTGTTTAAATTTTTAAATGTCTTTTTTAAAAGGGGGCAAGATAAATTTTACGTACGGTTCGTAAAACATTTTGTTTTTTTTGAAAGGGGGGAAAAAGGCCCCGGGGTTTTTTTTTAAATTTAGTCCAGAAAAAATTTAAATTTTTTTTACAGGGGGAAATTTTTTTAAATTTTCTTTTTTGGGTCTTTTTTTTGTTTTTAGTTTAAATTTAAAATTTTTTCCCCCGGTTTAAGGGGTTTTAAATTTTTTTTAAAAAATCTTAAGTTAGATTAAAAAATTTTTTTAAAAATGCAGAAAAGTAGAAAAAAATAAATTTTTCCCCGGTAAATGGCCCAATGAAAAAAAAAATTTTTTAAAAACAAATTTAAAAAAAATTTTTTGGGGGTTTTTCCGTGGGGTTTTGGGAAAATTTAAACACCCTTTTTAATCCCCCGGGGTTTTTAAATTTTTAAAAATAGCTCAAAAACAAGATTTTTGGGAAAGAAAATTTTTTTTTTTGACGACATTTTTTTCCGCCCTTTATTTCCTTTTAAGCCCCCAAAAAAAAAAGGGGCAAAATGTCTTTAAAAAACCCACGTAAATCTTTTTTTTTTTTTTTAATTTTTTTTTATATAAATTGAAAAATTTAAAAAGATTTTTTTAAAAAAATGCATGATTTAAAAATTTTTTTACTTGAGGGGAAATTTTTCCCTTTAGTTTTTTGGGGCAGCAAAAAGAATGCAAAAAAATTCATTGATAAACCCCTTTTTTATATAAGTTTCAAATAAAAAATTTTTATCAATTTTTAAAAAAAAAAATCATAAAAAAATTTTTAACAGGTTTTATGAAAACTGAAAAAAAAAGGGGGAATTTTTAAAAAACCTTTTTTTAAAAAAATCCGAAAATTTTAAAAAAACTTCTATAAAAAAATTTTTAAAAAATTTGGGTTGTTTTTGGGTTTTTAAAATTGCAAAAATTTTAAAAACCCGTCTTGTTTTTTCCTTTTTTAAAATACTTAAAAATTTTAATTTTTTGGGAAGACTACTTTTTTTCCAAGTGAAACAGACATAATTTAATACCATGCATTATTAAAGGGGCAAAAAAATGCGTTTTATTTTTTTCATTTTCCTCGGCGAGGGTTTTCTCCCCAAAAAAAGCTGTGCACTATCTAATTTTCGAACATTTTTCTGCCCCCCAGAGTTTTTTACTCGCGCCCCGGGGAGCTGGAAGCTTTTTTTCCCCTGCCCAAACCCCGTTCCCCCCCCCCTCAGTCAGGGTTTTCTTTAACAAACAGATGACCCCAAATGAAAAAAGGATAAATTTTAAAAAGGCAAACCTTTTACAGTCTCGACCCCCCGTTACTCGGGGGAGGAGGTTTGGTTAGAGGAAGTATTGTCAAAAGGGCCAAAAATTTTCCCGTTGAATCCCCGAGGGTTTATTTTAAAAAAAAAGTTGGGGACCATTTATTAAATTTTCAAAAAAATTTAAGTCCCCCCGGGTTGTTATCCGTAGCCGGCGTGTTTTATGCGTGTATTTTTTAAAGAGCCCAAAAGTTTTGTTTGCCCCAGTAAAGGGTTCATAAATAACAAGGAGGTGGTACCATCATTTAAAATGGATTAAAAATTTCAGTCTCCCTTTTTTGGTACTTAAGGGGGTTTTTTATTGCCCGGCGGGGGGGTGGGTTTTTGGACCCTTTGGTAAAAATTTTAAAATTACACCAGGGGGTTAAATTTTTGAAAAAACCGGTTTTGGGGGGGGGTTTATCATAACAAAACAGCCCGCAACCCAAAAAAACATTAAACTTTCCCCACTTTTTAATTTTTTTTAAATTTCCCAAAAAAATTTAAGGGTTTTGGGCCCCCTTGTTTAAGGGGTTTTTTGGGTTCTTTTTTACAAAAAAAAAAATTTGGAATATTTGTTGAAACGGAATTTTTTATTAAAATTTCGGGCCCCAACTTTAAAATCAAACCCAATTTTCAAATTAAAATTTAAAAAAATAAAAAGTAAATCAACACAAGAAACAAAAAATCGCCCCCCAGGGGCGCCCGGATATTAATACAATATAAAATTACAAAATTTAAAAGAAAAATAAAAATTTTTCATTTAAAAATTTTTTTTGAAAAAAAACACTTTTAATTAAACTAAGGGTTAGGCCCGGAAAAAGGGACAAATTATATTTTTAATTCAATTACATTAAAATATCCCGTTATAAATGCAAATAATATAAAAAGGGGTTCTATTTTTCTATTAAAATTTTCTAAAAGTTACAATAAAAAATAATTTGGGTTTCAAATTTATAAAAATTTTGTGTAACACTAACTTTACTTTCATAAAAAAACAAGTTAGAAACTGATAGTATACTATATTATTAAATTCTTGTATTCATTGTTTTTTATTTTGTTATGTTAGTTTTAATAAATTTTATGTTATCCCCAAACCGGAAAATTTGAGCTTAAAACAAAAGAAATTGAAGTTTCAAATTCATAAAAAAAAACACAGGGGGGAAAAAATTATTTTTTGGTTATAAAAATTTTATTCAAAGTTTTTTAAAAAAAAATTTTTATTTAAAAGTTTTAAAAGTTTGCAGTAAAAATCTTGCAGGGGTTCAGTAGATGAGAATGATGCTTGTTGGGGGGATGTTTGGCCCCAAAATTTTTTTCCCTTTAAAAAAAGTCAAAATGTTCCCATAGCAATTTTATTATACATAGCAGTTTTTTTAAAGGGCAATCAAAATGTTTTATTTTAAAAGGCAATTTTTATGAAAATTCACGTTTGCAAATTGCATCTTGTATGCTACAGCCCCCAAAAATTATTTAAAATTTAATTTGGTCACGTTCTCCCCTTTATTATATTTAATGTTTATAAGGGTTACTATGAAATCAACTGGTTTTTCGTGTTAAATTTTTAAAAAAAGGGCTGTTTTAATTTTTGTATTGTCATTAAAAAAACAATTTTGAAAATAATGGGAAATTAAAAAAAACTAAAGTTAGGAAAAAGGGAACCCAATAAACAAAGTAAATTTCGGTTAATTTTTAACGAAACGGCCCCAAAGCTTTGTTGGATTTAGTTTTTAGTCCTTTTGCAGCTCTACCAAGCCAAAATAAACAAAGGGGACAGCCCGCCGGGAACGAGTTTTAAATTGCAACGTTGGTTTTTGTAACGGGCCCCTTTTTCAGTTAATTTTTTATCTTATGTTGAGTTCTTTTTAAATTTGGGATTTTTATTTTAAAAATGCAGTACCAGTTAAAAGGTTTGTGTTTTTAATTAAAAAAAAGGGTTTTCAATAAACCCCTTTTGTAAAGGCTATTTTGGGGGAAATTTTGGGTTTTTAAACGTACTAAAAATTTCATTTTTGTCCCACTTTTTAGAAATATTTTTTCAATGTAAATTAAAATTTATGGGGGTTTTTTGGGCCAAAGGCTTTAAAATAAAATTTTTATTTTGGGGTTTTAAAATTTTTTTAAAGAGAATTTTTTTCTTCAAGCTGCTTAATTTTTAAAAAATGTGGTTTTAAATTTTTTCCATTTAAAACTTAATTTTTTGAAAAAATTTTAAAACAATTTTAAGGCCGACCCAAAGGGGCTTAAAATTCCCTTTTTAAATTTTTGGGAAAGTTTCCTAAAATTTTTTTTAATTTAAATATTACGGGGGGGCCCTTTCTTTTAAAAAAGGTTTTAAATTTAACATTTTTACTCGAATCCCCCCAAAAAACCCAAAGCCGGAATTTTAAAAATTTTTTTCCTTCCCCATAAAATTCGTATTCCTTTAAAAAAACTTCAAACCCCAAAGTGTTATAAAAAATTTTTAAATTTTTAAGAAAAAAAACTAAAAATTAAGGAAAAAATTTTTTAAAAAATTTTTTTCTTTAAAAAAGATTTAATTTTTAAAAATTTGGAAAGTTTTTTGGTTTTTCCTTTTTGGTTAGGTTTTTTTTTATATTTTTTAAATTTTTGTTTTTTTTTTTTGGCCTCAAAAAGGCAAGGATTTTAAAAAACAAAATTAAAATTTTTTGGGCTTACAGTCAATTTTCCCTAAAATTTTTTTTTCTTTATAATATTTTAAAAATTTTTGGGTTGAGTTTAAAACCTTAAAACCTTATTCCCCCAAAAGTTTTTAAAATAAAATTACCCCAAAATTTGAATAAACTTTTTTAAAAAAATCCGGTTTTAGGGCTTAAACCCTTTTAACTGTTATTTTACAGGGTTTTTAAAAAATTTTCAGCCCCCTCCTTTTTAAAATTTCAATGAAAAATTGGCATTTATATTAAAAATTTTTAATCAGTTTTATTTAGATGAGTTAAACTAAAAAAGGAAAAAAAATTTTTAAAATTATTGTTAAAATATTACCAAAATTTCCCAAGTTCCAAAATGGCACAGGACGTGGGTAAATGAGCGTTTTGTTTTAAACAAATTTTTCCAGTTCCACCCAGTTCTGTCGCAACAAGACGAGCTCTAAATTAATTTTATAAGGTTTCTCTCTGTCCCCGTTTCCCCTTTTATTCATTTACACCCTTCCTTGAAAGGTACCCCCCATACAGTCTCTTAAATATCAACCAGAAACAGACACCTCACGATTGAAAGTTTACCATCTTGTTTATAGTGTTTTTAAACGTTTTTGTATGTAATATAAAAGAGAGTTAAAACTATAAAAAATATAATTTTTTTTCAGGTACAGATTGGCTTAGTTGGCGGAGATCCATTATCATTCCTTAAACTTTTTAACAATGCTTATCAGTAACATATTTAGTCTCAACAAAAAAATATAAGAAAGAAAAAACTTCTTGTTAAAGTATGAATTAACTTTTCCCCTCTGCGAATCATTGAATAAAAATTAATAGTTTTATAAAAAAAATTTATTTGAAATGCCTTAAATTTTCAGGATCTTAAATCTAAAATGCGAGTGTGTATAAAAGTTATTAAATTTGAATATAGGCTTCACACAGTTTAAAGTTTCCATATCCAAAAATTTTAATGTGCTTCAAAAAAAACGCAAATTAAAATACTAAATACAAGGTAAATTTGTATATTATTATTTGTATTTAGTAATAGATTGCGTCGAAATCTAGTCAATACCGTTTGCTAACACGACGGAAACGAAAACTTCAAGAAGAGAAGAAAAGAAGTACGGGGGGCTAAAAAATTTTTTAAAGGGATGTTCAAAATTTTTTATGTTTTTTTTTTCAAAGTGGAAAACGAAGGGAAAACCCTTTTTTTCCCCAAACTCAAAATTTTAGTTTCACTTCTTGAAACTTTGATATGCCTTAATTGTATTAGACAATTAAATTTACCTTGGGACTTTCCCTAAAATGGCCATTTTTTTTTTAAAAATATTTTTTAAATTTATAAACTTAATTTCTCCCTGGGGTAGAGATGACCCGAATCCCCGACCTCCGAGTGAAATCGAGGACCTTTTGGTCACTGGTTTTCCCAAGACCCCCTTGGAAAAACACATTAAATTAATACAGTCATTTGTTTCCTCCCAAGAATCAAATCGTCTAATACAAAAACGTCAAATTCTTACGTATATAAAAATTGGCTGGTGGTTGGGCAGCCGTCCTAAAATTTCCACTTCCCAAAAACTTTTTGAAAATTTTATTATTTCGTTTGCGAAAAAACTTAAGTATTTAAAATTTTAGCATATTTATATTGGCATTTTTTTATTTGAATTGTTCTTTATTTTTCAAATTCAAGGTTATTTAAGGAAGTAATGAAAATTATATGAACAGTAACTTAAAAGTTTTTTTTGTTTTATGTGTCCTGTTCCTCGACATTTTTAAAGTACTTTTAATTTTGACTGCATGAAAATTAATCCGGTACTAAGCGTTTCTTGGGCCCGGCTGAAAAAATTTGGCTAGTTATTTTTTGTAAAATATTATAAAAAAAAGGAGAAATGTTTCAATAAAAAAAAAAATTCAAAAACGTGCAGGAAATTTTTTTTTAATTTAGCAGAAGTTTTACCATTTTTGTTAAAACAAAATTTAAAAATCACTAAACAGTTGTTTACATTTTTTCCCTTATAAAAGAAGGCAAAAATATTGTTTACTGTTTTCCTTTTAGGGAGGGGGTTTTTTTATTTGAGTGTGATGTGCTAAAAACCGAGTATTTTAAATACCCAAACGTACACTTCTAACAGTTTTTTATCGTGATTAAGGTAAAGTCAAATCGGAAATAAATTCACTGTAGCCGCCGGGGGGGTTAAATTCTAGGTAATTCCGTACCTCAGTATTATTTCTATTTTCTTTGGGATCGAGCAAATCGGAAAAAATTTTTAACATTGGAACTAGAAATGATCCCCACAGTGAAAAACTGATATAAGGTTGTTTAAACTTTTCTATATGCCTTAAAAATTATTAAAAATTGGGATGGCCTACAATTATAAGTGATTTTTTTTTAGTTACTTGTTTTGTAAGGACTTCGATTTAGCCCCTTTAAATAAAAATGTCTTTATTTAAAAGGGGGGAAATTGGGTTTTTAAAGCCTCTTATACCCCAAACAAATAAAAAACTGTGGTTGAGTTTGGGTTATTTTATTGCTTGGAAAGTTGCTATATCAACTAGTTTAATTAAACGTACGTGTCATATAAAGAATTTAGCTTCATTGCATTGTAATTAAATTACTAACTGCTGAAACTTTTGAGGTAATTCTGTTTTATAAAAAAAATTTAAAAATAAATTTTGAATTCTAAATTAATTTAAATTTTGTTTTAACTAAACTCCTTCCAGCTTCGAAATTGAAAATTTTTATGAGAGTACAAATACAATGATATTATATTGATGATTCAAAAAATTGATAATATGGTATCGCAAACCAAATTAGAAAATATTATTATGTTGTAGGCGATCATGGATACTTTTCAATCAGAAATTTTTGCTTTTAAATTAGCATCAAATTTTTTAATATACGTTAATGAAAATTTTAAAATGGTTTAGTTTTTCGAAAATTATTATTAAAGGGATTTCAAAATTACGGTAAGGTTATTTTCTTTAAAAGATTATAGCTTTTGAATAAATGCGCGGATAGTAATTGGGGAAAAGAAACTTTAAATATTTGGGTCCTGTTTTTTCTAAAACTCTAATCAAAGGAAAAGCGGGGAAAAAATTTTCTGGAAAAAATCATTTTGAAAAATTTTTGTAACAACTAGTTTGGGGGGTTTTTTCGCTTTTATTCCTGCATTTAGTCCTAAGCGCTCGTTTTTAAACGGGTGCCGACCCCCAGATTGGTGGTTTCGTAGCCCCAGTTCACCGCAGTTGTTAACGCCCCTTTATTGTGGGCGTTTAGCACCCGAGTCAAATATTTGATTCAAAACTTAATCATATTCAATAAAAACATTCGAAATATTTTTGAAAAACACTGCAAAGTACATTTCTTGACCTTTTTATACCCCTTAGTCGTATAAGGTATTGCTTTTGTTTGGATTATGCTAAGTATTTTAATTATTATTCGATCTAATTATCAGTTTCGAAAAAATATATCCCTGATGGAGTTTAACACCAACCCAGGACTCAACTGGACCCCAAAATTCAGGGAAAAATTTTTATAAATAATATTTGTAAACAACCCTTTTAATAAAAATCTTAAATGGCAACAACCGTTGTATATAAAAAATTTTTAAAGTTTATCGAATTTAGAATGATGAAAATTTAAAACCATTTGACCCTTTTTGTTTGGTTTTTTTGACCCAAGTTTTTATTAAAATTACTAAACAGGTTTCTTAAATTTTTAATTGAAAATGGCTGCACCAGAATAATCCCCTGTTTAAATATTTTTGGGATTAAAACGAATTGACCGGAAAAATTTAAAAA
>NW_025781312.1:0-44459 GCF_021130785.1 Homalodisca vitripennis | reverse complement strand
GGGAATAACCTAAAAGTTGCACAAAACATTAATCACGTATTAAGATAAGATAGTAATATCACAACAATAAATATATAAGATTGTTAGTTTTAAGTATATTTAAAAATTTTTTTTAAAAAATAGCGTTTTCAATAGGATTAAACATAAAAAAAAATTTTATTTTAATATTTATTTTTTTTTTGTAAATAAACTACAAAAAGGAAAAATATAATTTTACAGGTGAATGGGAAGCGTATATTTATTATATTGCTACATTTAGAAAGGAACAACTATACAAAATTTTGTGTTAATTTACTCTCCCTTAAATATAATTTTTTTTATAATGACCACAATTTTGTATAATAATACGCATAATTGGTACTTCGCAACAAATGATACAGCAACTGACTCTATACATTGCAGGAAACGTTAAAAATAAAATTTCCACATTATGGATGCTAACCGCTGTAAACCAGATGATTGTTAGGATTCCATAAACACAGTTTCAATTACAGTATTAAAAACACTATTTACCAAGAAAATATTTACACTAATTTTATTTGAATATTTTATTACACTTTTTTTCTATTTTACAAATTTGCTACTTTACAATTTTTATTCCCATGAGATCGCAAATTGTGCAGTCATTTGTAACTACTACACACAATAGCTAAGCTACGTATCTACTAACACTACTAATATTTACAACCACAAAATAAAATAATAACACAGGAGATTCCAGCACATACAATAGGTACGATTACACTAAAGCATAAAGAATTAACAACTAATAGAATCGAGTCAGCTGATAATATCACGTGACAATTACGATAATAAAAAAATGCATAATAGGACCCCCAAAATAAAAATTATATTCATATTAAATTTATCTAAAAATATACCAAGGGAATAAAATATAAAAAACCTAAAACTTTAATCATTTGACGTAGTATTTATTTTAAGAAAACTCCGAATATTATTGCCGCCTGGCGCTTTTCAGACACGATCTGTGGCGGCAATATATTGCCGCCCTGGTCCTCGGAAAGGGTTAATAATGTGAGTAATATTTTCAGTAATTTCGATGGACTAGTACGTTATTCGATGTAATATCAACTTGGATTACAATAGCATAAATATACGTTGTGTTTTATCATTTGGTGATATATAGTGCGTAATAAATGATTGGCGATATTTGCTTTTTTTGTACTTGTTATGTTATTCCAATTTATAGTGAAAATGTGGAATTAGTAATCAGCAAACAAATATGCCATTTGTTTTTATCATATGTGTAAACATATTGCGTAATAAATTAGTGATATTTTCATATTTTTGTATTTTGTATGTAATTTCAAGTATATATCAACATGGGAATATAATAGCACAAATATACGTTGTGTTTTATCATTTGTGATAACTAGTGCTTAATAAATTGAGTGATATCTTTGTATATTTTTGAATACTTGTATAGTGGGTTGGTTCAACGTATATCAACTTGGAATGTAATAGCACAAATACGCATTTGTGGTTATATCACTTGTGTATAATAATGAGTGCGTAATGAAATGAGTGATATTTGGCATAGTTTTGTACTTGATGTTATTTTATGTAATATCAACTTGCGAATATAATAGAAACAAATATGCGTTGTTGTTTTATCATTTGTGGATAACTAGGTGCGTAATAAATAATAATTGCATATTTTTGTACTTTGTATGTTATTCCAAGTATATTCAAACTCATGAATATAATAGCACAAATATGCGTTGGGTGTTTTATCTATATGTGTTAACTAGTGGGTAATAAACTCGATAAATGCATATTTTTTGTATTTGTAAGTCTATACCAAGTATAGACAAACTTGGAATACAATAGTGCAAAATATGCGTTGTTGTGTTTATCATATGTGATTAACTAGAGCGTAATAAATTGAGTGATGATTTTCATATTTTTGTACTTGTATGTTATTCTAAGTTTATCAACATGGAATATAATAGCATCAAAATATACGTTGTGTTTATCGTTTGTGGATAACAATAGTGGCGTTAATAAATGGAGTGATATTTGCATATTTTTGTACTTTGTATGTTATTCCACAGTATATCAAAATCTATGAATATAATAAGCAGAAATATGCGTTTCCTTGTGTTTTATTATATAGTGATGAACTAGAGCGTATTAAACGATAATTTGACATATTTTTTGTACTTTGTGATTGTTATTCCAATGTATTTAATCAATCTTGGAATATTAATAGCACAAATTATGCGTTTTGTTCTATCATATGTGATAAAGTAGTGGGTGTATATCAACATGAGTGATATTTGCATATTTATTGTAACTATGTATGTTGTTCCAATGTATATCAACTGTAGAATATAATAGCACATAATATGCGATTGTGGTTTTATTAATTTGTGATAGACTAGTTGCTTAATAAATGAGTAACATTTTGCATATTTTTTGTACTTGTATGTTATTCCAGAGTATATATCAACATTGGAATATATAATAGCCACAAATATACGTTAGTGTTATATCTCATTTTGTGACTACCGAGTTGCTTAATAAAGATGAAGATGATATTTGCATATTTTTGTACTTGATAATTCACAAGTATTTCTAACATGGGAATAGATATAGCACAAATATAACCGTTTGTGGTTTTATCGTTTGTGATAACAAGTGCTTAATTAATGAGTGTTATTTGCATATTTTTGTACATGTATGTTATTCCATTTATATCCAATTTGGAATATAAAATAGCCACCAAATAGTGCCGTGTGGTTTTATCATATGTGATAAACTAGTGCGTTATAAACGATAATTGCATATTTTTGTACTTTGTATGTTACTTCCAAGTATATCAACTATTGAATATAATAGCACAAATATGCGTTTGTGTTTTTATCATATGTGATAAACTCAGTGCTTTATTAAACTATAATTTGCATATTTTTGTACTTTGTATGTTATTCTCCCAAGTATATCAACTATGAATATAATAGCACAAATATTGCGTTGTGTTTTATCAAATGTGTTAAATAGTGCGTATTAAATGAGTGATATTTGCATATTCTTTGGTAATATTTAATGTTGTTTCCCAAGTATATCAACTTAGATGTATAATAAGCACAAATATGCGTTGTGGTTTTATCAACTTATGTGGATTAACTAGTGCTTTAATAAATGAGTGATATTTGGGGCATATTTTTGCTACATGTATGTATATTCCATTTATATCAATTTGTGGAATATGGCGTTGTGATAACACCACACGGATATTACCGATAATACACAAACGTATAATTTTTGTGCTATTATATTCCATGTTAAATAAACTTAGAATAACATACCAAGTACAAAAATATGAAAATATCACTCCATTTATTACGCACCTAGTTTATCAACATATTGATAAAAACACAACGCATATTTTGTGCTATTGTTATTCCTAAGTTGAATATACTTAAAACAACATACAATAACAAAAATATAATGCAAATTCATCAACTCATGTAATACGCACTATTTATCCACATATGATTAAAACACAAACCCTCCCGCCCACATTCTGTTGTGCCTTTATATCCTCACAATCAAGTCGCGTGTTATACCTTGTGTTATCGTAAATATACATAACTGGTACAAAAAATATGAGAGTCAATTAATCGTTTATTTAACGCACTAGTTTATCCACATTATGATGAAAAAACCAGAGCAACGCATTATTTGTGTTTACTATTATATTTCATTAGTTGATATACTTGGAATAAACATACAAAAGTACAAAAATATGCAATTATCATGATTATTACGCACGTAAAGTGTATCAGACGCAAAATGATAACAACACTGTCATAACGCATATATTTGTTTCTAATTTATATGTAACATATTGTTGATATATGAAGACATAAAATAACCGTAATCAAGTACAAAAAAAATTGTGCAAAATATCACTGTCATCTCTTATAGTATATCAATCTCCGTGAGTAAATAAGTATTAGTTGGCGTAAAAAATGAGTTGATATTTGCACATATTTTTGTAACATGTTATGTTATTCCATTTATATCAATTTGGAATCATGCGTTGTAGATAACACACACGATTATTTACGATTAATACACATCGTACGTATAATTTTGTGCTATATATTATTCTCATGTTTTAATAAAACTGTAGAATAAACATAGCAAGTACAAAAAACTATGAAAAATAATCATCTCATTTTTGAATTAACGCATTAGCTATATCACATATGATTAAAACCACATACGCGTTAGATGTTGTGACTATTACAATTCCAAGTTGATTTACCTTGGAACAATGCCATACAATGTTACAAAAAAATAATGCAAATATTACTCATGTAATACTGCACTATTTATCACATATGATAAACATACACCAAAAGACGGCCATATTTTGTGGTTTTTTAGATCTTTCAGAGTTTAGATGATTCTTGAGAATAACATACAAAGTACCAAAAATATGCAATGTATGTCACGTTTAATACGCACTAGTTAATATTCACATAATGATAAAAAACCTACAATCGCACTATGTTTTTGCTATTTTATTCATAGTTTGATATATCTTAGGTGAATCAACATTGACAAAGTATTCCAAGAGCTAAAATATGGCAAATATCCCCCATTTATTAAACACGCAATAGTTATCGGACTCAAAACGTATAATATACACCAATGGTGATATTTGTGCTATTATATTCCACCATCTGGATATACTTGGAATAACATTACAACAAGTACAAAAAATAATATGCAAATATCATCCATTCCATTTATTTTTTACGCACTAGTTTATCACCATATGATTAAAACACAACGTGTATTTGTGCGTATTGTAAATCCAAGTTGATATACCATTCGAATAACGTACTAGTGTCCATGAATTATGGGAAAAAATATCAACTCACTTATTAGAGCACTATTTATCACATATGGATAAAAAACACAAACGCATTATTTTGTGCTATTTTATTCCAAATTGATTATACTTGGAATAACATACAAAGTATCAAAAAATATGCAATTAATCATTTATTACCCATAGTTATCACATATGATGAAAAAACACAACGCCATATTTGTGCTATTAATTATTCCATATCTAATATACTTGGAATAAACCATACAAAGTACAAAAAATATGCAATCTATCGTTTATTAACGCACTAGTTAGTTCACATTATGGATAAAAACCACAAAACGCATATTCTGTGCTATTATTATTTCCATGGTTGTCGTGATATACTTGGAATATCCAAGTACAAAAACTATGCTGCAAATAATCACTCATTTTTTTAGCGCACTATTATTATTACAAGTTGAATAAACCAACAACACGTTTTTGTGCTATTACATTACAAGTTGATATACTTGGGAACCAAACATAAAAACTACCAAAAATATGCAAATATAACTTATATGTAAGCAGTAGTTATTCACAAATGATTGATAAACCACAACGCACTTATTTGTCGCTAATTATATTGCCAAAATTGATATAAATGGACCCCCACCCCCCCCCCCCCCCCCCACCCCCCTCCCCCTACCATAAACATACATGTACAAAAATATACAAATATAAACTCTCATATTCTCTTAAGCCACTAGTTATCACAAAATTATAAACCACAACAACAATATTTTGTGCTATTATACTTCTAAGTTGATATTACTTGGAACAAACATACAATTTACAAAAATATGGCAAAATAATCCAACTCATGTAAATAACGCCACTATTTATCACAATATGATAAAAACACAACGCGTTATTTTGTGCTTTATATATTCCAAAGTTGATATACTTAAAATGGACATCATACAAGTACAAGATATATAGCAAATATCACTTATTTATTTACGGCCACTACTAGTTATCAACAAACGATAAAACACAAACGTATATTTGGTGCTTATTATATTCCATGTTGATATAACTTGGAATATTCAAGTACAAAAAAATATTGCAAATATTCACTCAATTTATTAAAGCACTAGTTATCACAAATAATACAACACACGGGACGCTATATTGTTGTGCCTTAATTATCTATTCCAAGTACTGAGTATACTTAAAAATAACTCAAAAGAATGTAGAACGAAATATGCCAAATATCACTTATTTTATTACGCACTAGTTATCACAAACTAGATAAAATACCAACGTAGATTTGTGCTATAATATTCACATGTTGTATATAAACCTTGGGAAAATATCAGAGTGACGAAAAATAGCCAAATATACACTTCATTACCCACTAGTTATCACATACGATAAAACACGGACGCATATTTTGTGCTACTTTATAGTTCCCAAATTTGATATTTACATGGAATAACATACAAGTACAAAATACATGCAAAATATCACTCATTTTATAAGCACTAGTTATCACATAATGGATAAAACACATAACGGCATAATTTGTGCTGTTATAATTCCAAGTTGATATATACATGGAACAACATACAAGTGAGACGCAAAAATATTGACAGAATTATCGTTTTTTTTAAATTGACGCACTAGTTATCAGCATTATAAATTAAAACACTATACGCATGATTTTGTGCTATTATATTCCAAGTTTGAGTATATACTTTGGAATAACATTACAAGTACAAAAATATGCAAAACGTATCACTAGCATTTGATTACGTGCACATAGATTATCACATTATGATAAAACACAACACATATTTTGATGGCATATTATATTCATAGTTGATATTATCTTGGATATAAACATACAAAGTACGAAAAATATGCCAATTATCGGTTTATTACGAGCACTCTCAGTTATCATACTACATATGATAAAACCAACACTGCATATTTTGTGAGCTAGTTATATTGTCGAAGTTGATTATACATGGAATAAACGTTTCAAAGTGATCAAGAACTATGCACTATATCACTCATTTCATTCACGCCACTATTATTATTAACAAGGTGATCGTGTGTCCAACTTGGAATAAAATAGCACAAATAAGCGTTGTGTTTTATCATATGTGATAAATAGTGCTTAATAAGTGAGTGATATTTGCATATTTTTGTACTAGTATGTTATTCGATGTATATCAACTTGGAATACAATAGCACAAATATGCGTTGTGTTTTATCATATGTGATAAATAGTGCTTAATACATGAGTGATATTTGCATATTTTTGTACTTGTATGTTATTCCAAGTATATCAACATGGAATATAATAGCACAAATATACGTTGTGTTTTATCGTTTGTGATAACTAGTGCGTAATAAATGAGTGATATTTGCATATTTTTGTACTTGTATGTTATTTTAAGTATATCAACTTGGAATATAAAAGCACAAATATGCGTTGTGTTTTATCATTTGTGATAAAAACTAGTCGCGTAATAAATGAGTGACAATATTTTTGCATATTTTTTGTAAGCTTGTATGTTGGTTCCAAGTATATCAACTTGTAATGTAATAGCACAAATATGCGTTGTGGTTTATCACTTGTAATAATAACTAGTGCGTAATAAATGAGTGATATTTGCATATTTTTGTACTTGTATGTTATTTCCAAGTATATCAACATGGAATATAATAGCACAAATATGCGTTTGTGTTTTATCATTTGTGATAACTAGTGCTTAATAAATGAGTGATATTTGCATATTTTTGTACTTGTATGTTATTCCATGTATATCAATTTGGAATATAATAGCACAAATATGCGTTGTGTTTTATCATTTGTGATAAACTAGTGCGTAATGAGTGATATTTGCATATTTTTGTACTTTGTATATTCCAAGTATATCAACATGGATAAAAAATAGCACAAATCTACGTTGTGTTTTATTGTTTGTGATAACTAGTGCGTAATAAATGAGTGATATTTGCATATTCTTCTACTTTTATGTTATTTTAAGTATATCAACTTGGAATATAAAAGCTCAAATACGCGTTGTGTTTTATCATATGTGATAACTAGTGCTTAATAAATGAGAATTGCATATTTTTGTACTTTGTATGTTATTCCAAGTATATCAACTATGAATATAATAGCACAAATATGCGTTGTGTTTTATCATATGTGATAACTAGTGCGTAATAAATGAGTGATATTTGCATATTTTTGTACTTTGTATGTTATTCCAAGTATATCAACTATGAATATAATAGCACAAATATGCGTTGTGTTTTATCATATGTGATAACTAGTGCGTAATAAATGATAATTGCATATTTTAGTACTTTGTATGTTATTCCAAGTATATCAACTTGGAATATAATAGCACAAATATGCGTTGTGTTTTATCATATGTGATAAATAGTGCGTAATAAATGAGTGATATTTTTATATTTTTGTACTTGTATGTTATTCCAAGTATATCAACATGGAATATAATAGCACAAATATACGTTGTGTTTTATCATTTGTGATAACTAGTGCTTAATAAATGAGTAATATTTGCATATTTTTGTACTTGTATGTTATTCCATGTATATCAACTTGGAATATAATAGCACAAATAATGCGTTGTGTTTTATCATTTGTGATAACTAGTGCGTAATAAATGAGTGATATTTGCATATTTTTGTACTTGTATGTTGTTTCCAAGTATATCAACTTAGAATATAATAGCACAAATATGCGTTGTTGTTTTATCATTTGTGATAACTAGTGCGTAATAAATGAGTGATATTTGCATATATTTGTACTTGTATGTTATTCCAAGTATATCAACATGGAATATAATAGCACAAATATACGTTGTGTTTTATCGTTTGTGATAACTAGTGCGTAATATGAGTGATAATTTGCATATTTTTGTACTTGATATTCCAAGTATATCAACATGGATAAAAAAAATAGCACAAATCTACGTTGTATTTTATTGTTTGTGATAACTAGTGCGTAATAAATGAGTGATATTTGCATATACTTCTACTTTTATTTTATTTTAAGTATATCACCTTGGAATATAAAAGCACAAACACGCGTTTGTGTTTTATCATTTGTGATAAATAGTGCATAATAAATGAGTGATATTTGCATATTTTTTGTACTTGTATGTTATTCCATTTATATCAAATTGGAATATAATAGCACAAATATGCGGTTGTGTTTTATCATATGTGATAACTATTGCGTAATAAATGAGTGATATTTGCATATTTTTTGTACTTGTATGTGGTTCCAAGTATATCAACTTGGAATGTAATAGCACAAATACGCGTTGTGGTTTATCACTTGTAATAATAATAGTGCGTAATAAATGAGTGATATTTGCATATTTTTGTACTTGATGTTATTTTAAGTATATCAACTTGGAATATAATAGCACAAATATGCGTTGTGTTTTATCATATGTGATATCTAGTGCTTAATAAATGATAATTAAACATTTTTGTACTTTGTATGTTATTCCAAGTATATCAACTATGAATATAATAGCACAAATATGCGTTGTGTTTTATCATATGTGATAACTAGTGCGTAATTAATTATAATTGCATATTTTTGTACTTTGTATGTTATTCCAAGTATATCAACTATGAATATAATAGCAAATATATGCGTTGTGTTTTATCATATGTGATAACTAGTGCGTATAAATGATAATTGCATATTTTTGTACTTTGTATGTTATTCCAAGTATATCAACTTGGAATATAATAGCAAAAATATGCGTTGTGTTTTATCATATGTGATAACTAGTGCGTATTACATGAGTGATATTTGCATATTTTTTGTACTTTGTATGTTGTTCCAAGTATACCAACTTAGAATATAATAGCACAAATATACGTTGTGTTTTATCATTTGTGATAACTAGTGCTTACTAAATGAGTGATATTTGCATATTTTTGTACTTGTATGTGGTTCCAAGTATATCCACTTGGAATGTAATAGCACAAATACGCGTTGTGGTTTATCACTTGTGATAATAATAGTGCGTAATAAATGAGTGATATTTGCATATTCTTGTACATGAACGTTATTTTATGTATATCAACTTGGAATATAATAGCACAAATATACGTTGTGTTTTATCATTTGTGATAAACTACTGCGTAATAATATGATATATTTGCATATTTTTGTACTTGTATGTGGTTCCAAGTATATCAACTTGTAATATAATAGCACAAATATGCGTTTGTGTTTTATCAGTTGTGATAAATAGTGTGTAATACAATGAGTGATATTTGCATATTTTTGTACTTGTATGTATTCCAAGTATACCAACATGGAATATAATAGCACAAATATGCGTTGTGTTTTATTATTTGTGATAACTAGTGCTTAATAAATGATAGTGATATTTGCTTATTTTAGTACTTAATATTCCAAGTATAACAACATGGAATATAAATAGCACAAATATACGTTGTGTTTTATCGTTTGTGATAAATAGTGCGTAATAAATGAGTGATATTTGCATATTCATGTACTTTTATGTTATTCGATGTATATTAACTTGGAATATACAATAGCTCAAATACGCGTTGTGTTTTATCATATGTGATAAATAGTGCGTAATAAATGAGTGATATTTGCATATTTTTGTACTTGTATGTTATTCCATTTATATCAACATCGAATATAATAGCACAAATATGCGTTTTGTGTATTATTGTTTGTCATAACTAGTGCGTAATAAATGAGTGATATTTGCATATTTTTGTACTTTGTATGTTATTTCCAAGTATATCAACTATGAATAAAATAGCACAAATATGCGATGTGTTTTATCATATGTGATAACTAGTGCGTATTAAACGAGAATTGCATATTTTTGTACTTTGTATGTTATTCCAAGTATATCAACTCTGAATATAATAACACAAATATGCGTTGTGTTTTATCATATGTGATAAATAGTGCGTATTACATGAGTGATATTTGCATATTTTTGTAATTGTATGTTGTTCCAAGTATATCAACTTAGAATATAATAGCACAAATATGCGTTGTGGTTTATAATTTGTGATAACTAGTGCTTAATAAATGAGTGATATTTGCATATTTTTGTACATGTATGTTATTCCATTTATATCAATTTGGAATATAATAGCACAAATATGCGTTGTGTTTTATCGTTTGTGATAACTACTGCTTAATATGAGTTATATTTGCATATTCCTGTACTTGAACGTTATTCCATGTGTATCACCTTGGAATATAATAGCACAAATATACGTTGTGTTTCATCATTTGTAAAAACTACTGCTTAATATGAGTTATATTTGCATATTTTTGTACTTGTATGTGGTTCCAAGAATATCAACTTGTAATGTAATAGCACAAATACGCGTTGTGGTTTATCACTTGTAATAATAATAGTGCGTAATAAATGAGTTATATTTGCATATTTTTGTACTTGATATTCCAAGTATATCAACATGGAATATAATAGCACAAATATGCGTTGTGTTTTATCATATGTGATAACTAGTGCGTAATAAACGAGAATTGCATATTTTTGTACTTTGTATGTTATTCCAAGTATATCAACTCTGAATATAATAACACAAATATGCGTTGTGTTTTTATCATATGTGATAAATAGTGCGTATTACATGAGTGATATTTGCATATTTTTGTAATTGTATGTTGTTCCAAGTATATCAACTTAGAATATAATAGCACAAATATGTGTTGTGGTTTATAATTTGTGATAACTAGTGCTTAAGAAATGAGTGATATTTGTATATTTTTGTACATGTATGTTATTCCATTTATATCAATTTGGAATATAATAGCACAAATATGCGTTGTGTTTCATCATTTGTGATAACTACTGCTTAATATGAGTTATATTTGCATATTTTTGTACTTGTATGTGGTTCCAAGTATATCAACTTGTAATGTAATAGCACAAATACGCGTTGTGGTTTATAATTTGTGATAACTAGTGCGTAATAAACGATAATTGCATATTTTTGTACTTTGTCCGGTCATTTGCCAACGTTCAGTGATACAATCCAATCAGAAACACATTTCGAGGAACATTCATGGAATGAAACATCAAATTATATGTTGTCTATATAGAAACGAAGCTTCGAATAAATTGGCAAGTGTACATAGGACAGTTCGGTCTCGAGATATCGTGCGGGGTTAAGCGTTAGGATCCGCTAAAGCTTGTCCACTTAGCTAAGGTAGATCAATTGTTACCCCACTCTTAACACACACACATAATTGTGACTTTTACTAGCACAATCAAGTGAATATTCTAAGTGTGCTGACAACGTGACGTAACCTGGACATACAGGTATCAGAAAACCGTTATAAAGAGAGCTATAGAATACAAGACGTATCTAGGTATACACAATATATCAGTATATACTAAGTCACTATGGCTTTCCTACACATGCAATTCTATAGAAACCGAGCTATACTCGTATGGTTGCATCCATGAAAGTATACGAGTATAAGTGAAAGCTCCACTATCGCAGCCGAGCAGTCTGAATACTAAGCGCCATGTTCCACTATCCCACCTGCTGGTGGTGCTGTATAGTCAATATGTTTTTTATTTGTTTGTACTATTTATCTTCAATTAATTTTTAATGGACCTGTGAGAGAAATGTTATTATATGTGATATACAGTTATTAAAATAAATATCAGAAGCTAACGTAAGTTTAAATGTAAATCTCCATTGACTTTTGTCCAACGAATATAATACAAATTCCTTTGCTGCAACTGAGAATTGGGCTATCAAATAACGAAATGGGCTCCAGCAAAATACATTAGAATCGTCGTTAGTCAGTTAAAAACATTTAATTCCTAACAAAATGTAAAAAAGACTACATTTGTTAGAATCGAAAACTACTTTAGTTATTAATTATTCAAAAAGACACTGGCTGAGACAGTATATCGTATTACATTTCTGAGTAGCCTTCATGTAAAAAAAGATTGTTATAGACGAATGAAAACTAAAGTTAATAACATATTTTTAGTTTTTTATATATAAAAGGAAAGACCAATTTTATTTTACGCCTTATTCTGCCTTTTTCACAGGCCAATTGACTTTGAAAAGATCTTATCAAACAGAATAAGGAAAAGAGGCGATACCCTGCAATTTCGGGTGGTGGCTCATAGTGCCTAAGCTCACAGCGCCACAACGTGAATTTGCTCACAGCGCCACAACGTGAATGTGCTCACAGCGCCACAACTCATAGCGCCATAGATTTGGCCGGAGTGCTCACAGCGCTAACACAACCGAATAAATAATCGGGTCCATGCTCACAGCGCCACAGCTCATAGCGCCACAGATCTGGTCGAGTGCTCACAGCGCCAACACAACCGAATAAATAATCGGATCCATGCTCACAGCGCCACAGCTCATAGCGCCACAGGTCATAGCGCCAAAGATTTGGCCGGAGTGCTCACAGCGCCACAGCTCATAGCGCCACAGATTTGAAAGTGGGGGAAACACCCGCTGGAGGGGTAACCCGCCTTCCCTGTACCAACCTCCAAAGTTATAATTCCCGTGATAACCAAGAAACATTGTTTCTATTGTTTGAACCGGTATTTTAAAACCTATTATGTGCTAATCACGTTTGTATTAATTAATTAACCTTTGTGTGTATATCTGTATTTATAATGTTTAAAAATAGATTGTTATTGTTAATGAAATAATAGTAGAACAGGTATTAATTATCACGAATTGATTGTAGTTTTTTTATTTTCTGTACACATCAGCTTTATGTTATTGTGAATTTGCATGTTGTATATTGAATTGAAATCGCTTTAAAATTAGTCCTCACACTCGTACATGCATAATTGTTGTTAACATGCTATTTTGAACTATGTGTGGACTATGTGAATACTTTTTGGTTTTAGTTAAAACAAGTTTTATCATGTACCTATACATTTTTTAAATGATCAGATTGTTTTAAATTCTTCATGAATGACATGCGTATTTGAAAAAGAATACAGTTATTGTTTAATGGACGTTCAGATACCTATTTAGTGTACTAGACCTGAACTTGTATTATTACATACTAACATTAACAATATTGTATGTATTTAGTAATAACAAGTTCTTGCATAATTTGAATTTGCAAAGATAAAAATGAATGTCATGGTGAAAAATCCTTAGCGGGGATCTGTTTTTGAAAACCCTAGCCAAAGCTTGCAATCAGGCCGCCTGCTTTGGCCTGCGACTAACGGCAACTCTCACTCTTTCCACATTGTTCGGTGTTTGAACAGTTTGTAGACTTCCCTCAGTTTTATTTTGGGTAGAGGCCGTATTTGTAAATGAACTTACCCAGATTTTAATTGTTTTTAGATCTTGAACAGCGCCGTGCCAACCAATGTTAAAGTGAGTTGTAAAAAATCTGTGAGTTTTTACATAAGAATCACTGTTCTTAAAACGTTTCTACAGCAAAAGCATGTTGGTCAGTACTTATTTTCTTGGTTACATGATGGTTATTGTGTGCAGTGTAATCGCTCACCTTTAAATTTGAAAATAGGCCTACATTTTTACAATAAACTGCTGGAATAGTTTTATTGACGGGTGAATATATGAGAAACAGTCATTAGCCGCTAAATAATATAAATCACACAAATTATAACACTTTCAGCCATCCTCATGTGCTTCCTCTTTTAGATCTCAATAATAGTTTTTCTTTAATTGTAACCAAAAGAAATGTGTATGATAATAATGATTTATTTTCGTTCTAAAGTAAAGGTTACAACATAGTACTTTTTGGAAAAATTACTGTCCAATTATACAGTATACGGACAGCAAGAAGTGAAAAAAAATATTTACAAGTATTAACGTTTAAATATACTTAGCCTAAGTGAAATATATATACAAAAGCAAAGATACAAGACGTAAATAACGTCGGCATTCCGTGGCGTTAAAATTAATTTACAAGTAAACAGAGATCAAATGATTTTTCACACACAAAATTAATAAATCACAAGTACATTTTAGTTTGCAATATTATAATAAGTAAGTTACAACAGAAAAGAATATTTAATTTTTAATATAAACCATAAGTTTAGGTTGATACTGAGTTCATAAATTCAATAATATTATTTTGAAATAGTCGTAGTCTATTTCATTTAATCTTATAACTAATGTAGTACTAAAGTATTTCGGTCCGGTGTATTCAAAACATACTGTAATCTGAACTGAATAAGTGCATTTATTACGAAGCATGTGTGATCACATCGACCTCATATGTAATAAAATATTTTGTTGTGCATTGTTGAAATTAGTTAATCCAAGAAAGATTTTTATCAAAAAATTAATCCTACATATTTAAAATTAGAACAAGTCCTATTATTTGACAGTTTCAATTTGCAAAATTAACACAATTACAATTTGAGTTGTGATTTTTTAGAGTATGTTGAAAAGTGTAGCCTCTGAGATCAAAATTAACAAACAAGGTTTTACTTACGACTTGCATTTAATTTATATTACACCAATTTAAAATGGAAAGAAGATTTAATTTAATTTCTTTTAAAAATCTCTGAATGGTTTTGTCAGAATAAAAATTGCAACATCATAGGCAAAATGTTTTATTTGTACATGTATATTCTGCTTTATAGATGTTTAATGGACATTAATAAAAGGCCTCCTGTGGTACTCCTAGCGCGACAAGCATGAGCTGACTCAGACGGTAAACGGACTGTAGGTCCACGTCGTAAAACTGCCGGAAGCATTTCTTACCTACTTCTTAAGGGATGGACAGTGGGTCCCAGGCCGGGACCGTGGACCTACTGTCCGACTCACGGGTTTCTTTTGACGAGGGTTTGACAGGGGATCGCCGTACTCACTCTACTGTCCTTGAACGGATGTTTCGAGATCTATACTCTGTATATTTTAACTATTATTCATTAGGCTACTGTGTTTTTACTAGTTCTTTCTAACTAGCTGCAGTATACAGCTACAGAAAGAATGAAACAAAAAGCTAAATGCATAAATGAAAGTCGGGTTTATTTTCTTAAGTATATTGTTAAGTAATACACCATTTATAACTTAAGAATTGCTGTAACGATTATAATGGTCTTTTAAAACAACTATTAAATTATCGTAAAATGCACGGAAAAATTAGGTAATTAGAACAAGATATAATACGAGTCTGTTAAACTGTTCTGTTTAAATGTATGATAGCACAATCATATGTGTAATAATTTTACCATTATTTTCAATTTATTTATATTTGGTGTTGAAAGCATAGAATTAGCTTGATAGTAACCACTACTTATTTAACCTTTTATGCAACCATTGTTGAACACATAGTAACAAAAATATTCAGATAAGACAATTAAAAGTTTTGGTAATAAAGATCTACTTTTAATTGTACACTTTAGCAAATATTGAGTATGCAGAGTTTGGTGAGTACTGTAAAGCTGATATCAAAGAAGCATTTACTGTATAACTTTTACTATAAATTTAAAGACTGTTCTAAAACGCAAACTTGATCGAGCAAACAAAGTAACAAAGCGAACTAAGGCACAAAATATATTAAGCCAGGAATAAATACAATCACTATAAGTATACACTTTTAGACATATTTCCTGGATCGTAGGAACAAAGAAATCTCAACGTTGGTGTCGGAAATATGAATTATGCGAACCAGAAGTGGTCATACGACAGCTGTCTAAAATTGTGTAAGAAACCGCAGGGAACTACTAGTTTTAACATATTGTAATCGTGGCCTTTCAACACTTTTACATCATTTGTATTTTTTATTAACTAAGATGTTCCAAATTTTTAACGGTTTGATTTATTTTAAAGAGGAATAAAACTAATAGGGTTTAAGAAGCTATTAAATAGTTTATTGTGGCCGAAGTCGCTGGTAACTTGCTAGTAACTAAAAATATTATATACTGTGTTTCCGGGATTTGAACGAACTTAAAATTATGTCGTAACGGCATATAGCCATGAATAGCAACTGCAAGTTTGAATGGAACTTAAAAATCTCTTGTGTCCGGTGCAAATACGTTTATTTTATGCGTCAATGCTTAAAGGACTTCCTTCTTTAGAAATTAATTTACTTTAAGTGGATCTAATGTCCACATAAACATTTCCCATGTAATATGAAAGGGGCATGTCATCTCACCTATGTATCATCAACTAAAATATAATAGGTCAAATGCCTTTAAATACTGTCCTCGCTGTAAATGTAATGATACGATTGTTTAAATCCAAATTTGCTAAAATATGATGTCAGTTTTTTAAGATAATACTTGGATTGTCATAAATGTTTGTGGTTTAGCACTTATATTATGACAGGATTAAACTTGTCCCAGCAAAACCGTGAATACCAAATAACATAGCAATTCACTGAGCAGAACATGTTACATACAATAGGTATACAGGTGTTTTCTTTATCAGCTACATTTCTAACTTTGTAAATGTACAGTTTAACTTAAAATAGAGGTATAATATTTATTTTAAGACTAACATATAAATCTCTAGCGCTAAACAATAATAAAACACACAAAGATGCAATAAATTTCATGTTCATAACAATATTTCTGTTGAAAATATTATTCTATTGTTAATCGTCCTCCTTCTAAAATTGTACTATGGATATAAATACATATATGAGTAATATACGTTGTTTTAATTTATCACCTATCTGGACTTTGGGCAATATTCCCGCTTATTAAATTTGTATAAGTTATTGTTTTCTTCAATAAGAAGTATCCGTCGGTAAAGTAATTTTCTTCTAAAATTATACTCAATTTGTAAGTCGAAAGTTAACTTACATTTTAGGTTAATCTAGCGGTACTATCCAATTCAGCATTTATCTGTAAATTGTAATTAATCATGTATTGGTAATTCAAAAATAAGAATTTTTAATATGAGACCATAATTAGTTTTCATAACACTTTGTAAAATTGTCTATACTGCAAGTTGTTTTTTAATAAACATAAAGTTCGTTGTTAGTACAAATAATCAACAAATTTCCCTAATTGAGTTATACCTATTTTAAAAGATTAATTTTTAATAACGTCTTACCTCCTGAGACATGTTAGTACTCGTATATACTCGCACTCTTTTGTGTAAGCTAATATGTCTCTGAAGACAAGAGAGAAATTTTGGTTTATAGGCCAAGAGCCACTATTTAAGGTAATACAATATTTTGCCTATCTATAGTTATATATTTAAAGTAATTTGATACAATTATAAATGTGATATATTAAATATGATCTAAAGTGTAGTTTTAATTAATAACAGTAATAATAAAACAATCAACTATCCATTTCAATTAACGTGTTGCCTACTATGAGTGACGTGTCTACTCGCATATACCGTATTACGCTAACGATGGACCAAGATAAGGTATAATAAAATTATAACAAACTGACTGTAGATGTTTATCATTCATTAGGATATTGTCGAATTACTCAGATGTAGTGATGTATGGAATGTGTTCAAATTTAATCCCAATTAGCAACCCACTTCATATGTGATACCTTGAGTTTTGGTTTGAGTAAGCTGTTATATTTACTGCCTAAGCAGTACGCTGTGCGTGTGTAGTGGAAGTATCACTCACATTCTTCCACAGATTGAAGATTGAGCGCAGGTAGAAAAGTTATTTCACGGCCAGGTCAGTTTTGAAAATTAGGACAGTTAGTCCACGCCGACACCCGTGGACTAACTGTCCTACCCTGCAGAAAAGTGACGTCAGCCACCCTCGTCAAAACTAGGCGTGGACCTACAGTCCTACAATCATTTTTAGCCACCATAAAGTTTTGACCAAGACTTGGTAGGATTAAATTTATTAGGTTTTCCTTTTAGATTTTTCAAGATATTCCATTTTTAACAACAACAAAAAAAACGCACACTAACCGACAGAGGGGAAATTAAGCAATGTAGATCCATAATACACAGTATATAAATGTATGTTTTGACCTAAGCAATAACGCTTTTGAAAATACAGTAGTATATTTATTGCTACGTGTTTAAACATTGTTTTCAACTTTTTTTTTAATTATAGTTGAACTAACTGATATGGATATAACTGAATGATATTGATTCTTGTAGATATAAAATAATATTTAAATTGTTTGTCAAGTGTGTTTGAATTATACTATTCAGTTTAAATAGTATAATTCAGTTGAGATGCGTCATTAAAAATAATTGGCTCTTAGCCGTCACAAAATTACAATTTCACGCTTCTAAATGTTCCCGCTTTTGGTTGGTATTCGAAAAATTAAAATAAATAAATAATTGTTTTTAAATTGGTTAATAGGTTGATGTAATCTCTGAACATGTATATTTATTACACATGCCGGATTTACGCAATATCAGTTCCTCTGCGTTGTTCGTACCATGATTCCAAATTAATTTTATTCTAAAATAACCCTGTATTTGAATGCCTAGAACCTAGTTGTTTACTTAAGTATATTTCATGCATAGTATTTTTACAATTGGTAATGAACTGTTTCTTTTTGAAAATATTAAGTAAACGACAGCAATGCAGTAAATGTACTCATTGCATTATATTTAAATTATTATATATATATAATATTATATATATATATATATATATATATATATTATATATATATATATATATATATATATATATATATATATAATATTATATATATATATTATTTTATTTTATTTAAAAATAAATCGCAATATGGTTAAACGATTATATATTCTATTCCGTTGGGGTAATTATTCATCTCATCAATACGGCCCAGATTCAAGGGGTTGCTAAATCAGCACATGAGCACGGTCAAGGCAAACTGTATTGTAACAAACTGGGGTTGCATGTACAGTTTCAAATCTATAGCTCATTACATTCTCGAGATGTTCTGCGGAAAGCTAAACTGAAATTCAATCATACAAAATAAAGTTGACTCGAAATTGACCCACCAAGTTACTACATAATTATGTTTTATTTGTTGAAATAGTTCTACATGTGTGCAGACAGACATACAAAAATGAAATTGTCCAGTCTCTTCGCTAACGCTCCGCCAATAATACGTTATACATTTGCACGTACTTAGAAAAGACCACGAAAAGAAAAAAATGACATTTCTATTTTCAAAACACATTATGGCATGTTTTAGTACATTTTAAAAGTTAATTTTTAAACACTAATAGTCAAGTCAAAGTTTCACTTACTAAATCGAATGTGAGTAGATATGTTTTAAATTGGTTATATTAAAAGGAAACGTGTCATGTAAGCTAGATTCCTAATCAGTTCCTTAATTTTAAAGCATTTACGTAAGAATTTAATGACTATGATCATGAGAATGTTCATGATATTTGGGAAGCTGTGCTTCCAGTCACTAAGATGTGTAAAGTTTTTGCATCACCTGTTTGAAATAAATAACATTCAATACAACATAAATTATCACCTGACTGTGAGTAATAACCAATCCTATAAACAACATCCATATTAGGAAAGGTGCGCTTAAATATATTTCCATACAATGCTTTTTCCATTATAGTAAGTTCGCAGGAATTATATCTCCACTCTTATTTTTAGTTTTCATCATTGTCATTTGTCTTAGCATTCCAAGTAGAAGGATCATCTATGGAAAATGATGAATGGTTACCTCAACCTGTGATTGTACACTAATTTCAATTGGCTGCTGGAAAACTTCAGGCTCATCATTTAGGTTAACGTTGTTGCAGGGCTGATCAATGTGTGTATCTAGGCCTAGTAATTCTTCTTCTGTAAAGTTAAACGAGGTCGATGAAGAAGGTTAATGATAAGTCATCTCAGCATTCACAGGTAGGCGTTAAATTATTAATGTATGTCCTATTTTAGGTACTTCCTTAAATAGTTTGTTGCGACCCAGCCTTTCAGCAGTGCGTTTTTTGTATTCAAACAATAATTACATGAGCTAATAAGATGTGCAGGTGACGTTATTTGGTTGATGAGAGGATGGAAATAACACATACGCTCACGACCCAGCTACAGACAGCAGTGACGATAAAATAGACTGGAAGTGTGGTCAAAGCCACCAACTGCAATTTATTGGACTTTTTTTAAGCAGAGGGAACCTTCAAAAGATACCAACGTCCCGGTTATAATGGACTTTTACCCCACTAAACCACTCTGCTGCCACGACATTTCGTGGCCGTACAACATCTGGATCCTATGTCCACTGGCTGTAGAGTGTACGCTTAGACAAAATAAAATTGCATATATAATTTAAGCGTATTGGCTGGGAATGCAAACTGAAACAAAGTCCTGACTTGCTAAATGGTTGTGGTCCCTGACAAGGAACGCCGTAGGTCCTTTCGTGGACCCGTACCTAATAGTGGTCCACACTAAAAGTTCATACTTAATAAATAAATTAAACCTAATTAACTTTGTGGCAAACATAATTAAGTTTTTATTATTTCTCAGGTTACAATAAAATTTTTCTAAATATCTACTGGTTATGTTGGGATTCATTAGGGTCCCCGTGAGTGAATACTTAACGAATAAGTAATAATATTCATATAATAAACTACACTGTGATTTGATAATAAAGAGAGAGGATTATAGTTATACTTAATCAATTTTAAGATATTTTTTATAATCTAGACAAGTAAATAGTGGGATTTAGAAGAACAGTTTTTATTTTTACATTATAAATTATATGACAATAGTAAACATTACAATTATGAAGAGCTGGAGACGGAATACAGTCAACTTGAAACCATTAATCAGCAACCCCAGTGAATTGTGTTCAACTGTAAAGTGTTGAGCGGACGGCCAAGAGTGCTGTAGCTTACAATGAGAATTTTGGCAACTGGTGAGCATCCACAATGTAACTTAGAACTGGACTTTGCGGATTTTCATATTAGATGGTATTTATTATCAGATTTGAAATTGACAGCCAAAGGCACTTCAGACTGGAGAGTAATAGTGCAGCGGCTGCAAACTAGAATTTTGGTATCTGGTAAGTATCCACATCGGACCTTCACACAGGATGAGCAATGGTGCAGCGGCTGCAAACTGGAATTTAGGTATCTGGTAAGTATCCACATCAGACCTTCACACTGGATGAGCAATGGTGCAGCGGCTGCAAACCGGAATTTAGGTATCTGGTAAGTATCCACATCGGACCTTCACACTGGATGAACAATGGTGCAGCGGCTGCAAACTGGAATTTAGGTTCCTGGTAAGTATCCACATCGGACCTTCACACTGGATGAACACTGGTGCAGCGGCTGCAAACTGGAATTTAGGTTCCTGGTAAGTATCCACATCGGACCTTCACACTGGATGAACATGGTGCAGCGGCTGAAACTGGAATTTAGGTTCCTGGTAAGTATCCACATCGGACCTTTACACTGAAAGAGCAATGGTGCAGCGGCTGAAAACTGGAATTTAGGTTCCTGGTAAGTTTCCACATCGGACCTTCACACTGAATGAGCAATGGTGCAGCGGCTGCAAACCGGAATTTAGGTATCTGGTAAGTATCCACATCGGACCTTCACACTGGATGAGCAATGGTGCAGCGGCTGCAAACTGGAATTTAGGTATCTGGTAAGTTTCCACATCAGACCTTCACACTGGATGAACAATGGTGCAGCGGCTGCAAACTGGAATTTAGGTTCCTGGTAAGTATCCACATCGGACCTTCACACTGGATGAGCAATGGTGCAGCGGCTGCAAACCGGAATTTAGGTATCTGGTAAGTATCCACATCGGACCTTCACACTGGATGAGCAATGGTGCAGCGGCTGCAAACTGGAATTTAGGTATCTGGTAAGTATCCACATCGGACCTTCACACTGGATGAACAATGTTGCAGCGGCTGCAAACTGGAATTTAGGTATCTGCTAAGTGTTCACAATGAAATTCCAGACTAAATGATCAATTGTAATTTTGGCACGTGCTGGTGAGTATCCTTGGTTTAACTTCTAAACTGATGAGTAGTTCAGATTGTGAAGCAGGAATGTAGCATTAAGTTTGGTCTTGTGTTGAATTGTGGTAAGTGCAGAGATTTGTTGTTGGCTGTTTTAGTACATTCCCTGGGGTTTTTGATTCTATTTTGCATTTCCGTTTTTTTCTCTTTATATTAATTTTCAGTTTGCAGAAGTAGCAAATTTAAGAAACTGCCGGTACTACGGCTTTTGGAATTTATATTTCTTCTCATTCTCTGTTATTCACATCAGAACATGGGTCACATCAGGAATTTTATAAGATTGTAACATAAATTTATCCAGACATGTTTCTTAAACAACTTTTTAAATTTTAATGATTTTTTACTAAGCTATTTCTATGGTTACAAAATTGCCCAATTGTTGATTTTGAAATGACATATCAGAATGAATACCGTTTATTTTTTTTCAAATTCTACCTTTTAGTATGGCCCGTAGTATAAGGGGAACAACTCCAGTTATACTAAGTATGGAGTAGTAAAAATAATACGAGATTTTGTTACTTTAATTAAATTGTTATAGTTACTCTTAGTGTCAGCGTTACTTTAGAGCAAAATTTCCACGTGAGTGTAAAATGCACTTTTTAAAATTATAGGCCTACTTATACTACGCACATTAGTATAATGTGAACTGAAATTCGTGTAATTGCCAAATTATTAAAGAATATGAAAATAGGTTTTTAATTAAACAGCATTAGATAAATATTACATTAAATAATTATTTACCCAATGAAATAAAATATTATTTTGCAGAGGGCATTCGATATTAAAATACAGCTACTTGTTATACAAAGAATATTAGTTTACTTTTTCAATATTATCATAATTAATGCGACTCAATAATATGTTTTATAAATACAGAAGGCTAAGTTAAATCATATACTAAATTTGTATGTACACCTTTACGTAAGAGTTTTTAACAGTTTGACCGCAAGGAGGAGGTGAGTGTGCGGCAGACGCCGTAAGTAGAGTCATTAAGATTACTCAAGGTTACTCAGTATTGAGCCGCAGTGAAGATGTTAAACATTAAAGGTTCTACAAGATCCTCTTCATCGCTTATCGGCTGCATTGAGCGAGTGAATAGATTCTTAATTGAGGCACTACACTAACCTAACAAAGCGACAAAGATTACTTTCAGAGAGTCCAAGATAGTTCTTGAAATCGTTTGGGGTTTTCTTGTCTTAATGTTCCTAAAAAAAATGCAACGTCACTAAACTTATTCCTGTTCTCAAGCAATTCTCCAATTATAAACATGGATATCTTGGAAAAAATGCAAATAAAAAGGTATAGGCCCTTTTATCTATCTATATATATAAAAGAAAGTCGTGTTAGTTACACTACTTATAAGTCAAGAACGGCTGATCCGATTTGGCTGAAAATTGGTAGGGAGGTAGCTAAGAACAGGGAGAAACACATAGGATACTTTTTATCCCGTTCCCGATTCAGGATTCCGCCCCACTGGTCTCTAAAAGTTACAGAAATACCCGTAAGAAATGCATTACAGCAAACATATGTTATTAAGTGAAAGGGCCTGTTCAAATTGAATCAGCTGTTCTTTGTAAACATATATAATGCAACAAAAGAAATATATGTTTATATCATTTAATTACCATTTTAAATTTCTTTACATTTATAGTTTTAAAGCATAGAGTAAGCTTAAGAGAAACAGCAAATTTTGTTTCAACTGTTTCTGCAATCACTGTTAAGCATAGACTTTACTATCCAGATAATACAAATCAAATTTTAATTTTTTACAATTCAAAGCAGTTATCTCTGCATCTCCAAGTCAGATACGTGCATTATTTGCTATCATCATTTCGACATGCTTTCCATCGAACCCATCTAACCTGTGGCACAAATACAAGGATAATATGGCAGAAGATATTTTACATCAAATTCGTGTCGGTTCAATAAATTCCAATCTTAAAATGAATGAGGAGATACATAATCGGGCCTTACTCTTGATCGAAGACATGAGTTATCTCATGTGTGGTAGTTTATTAGTCAGGTTAGGAATGCCAACGCCAAATCGTAAAATGAATGACGCATTTAATCGAGAATTGGAATGGGAACGTGAATATGATCACCAGGAATTAGATTTAGTAGTTCAAACAAATGTGCCCCTGATGAACCCCCAACAAAAGGAAGTTTATGATACATTAATGAAGGCAATTGATGATGGAAACGGTGGTTTATATTTACATGGTGGAACTGGTAAGACATTCCTCATGTCAGTAGTTTTTATCCACTGTTCGTGCAAGATCCAACATTGCAGTTTCAGTTGCTTCTTCTAGAATGGCAGCCACATTGCTAGAAGGATGTCGTACGGCACATTCTGCATTAAAATTGCCGTTAAATCTTCAATATATTGAAGAACCAACGTGCAACATTACAAAGCGCTCCGCTATGGCGAAAGTTTTATCAGAATCGAAGATCATCATCTGGGACGAATGCACAATAGCGCATAAACGTGCATTGGAAGCAGTTAACCTAACATTGCAAGATCTACGTAATGACTCAAAATGTTTTGGAGGCGCAACTATTTTACTGTCTGGCGATTTCCGCCAAACATTGCCAGTAATTCCCAGATCGACTGCTGCCGACAAAATAAACGCTTGCCTCAAATCATCGAATCTATGACGCTATGTTAGGAAACTTCAGCTGGCAACAAACATGAGAGTTGCATTGCTGAACGATACATCTGCTGAAGATTTTTCTGAGTAATTGTTGACTATCGGTAATGGTCGAGTACCTGTCGACGAATCAAGCGGATTGATTTCATTTCCTCGGAATATCTGTAACTTTGTCTCATCGAAAGACGAACTCATTAACAAAGTATTCCCAAACATCATTACTAACCTCAAAAATAATGAATGGTTGAGTGAGCGAGCAATTTTGGCAGCTAAGAATAAAGATGTAGATGACTTAAACTACATAATTCAGAATGAGATCATTGGTACACTGCATTCTTTCAAATCTGTTGACTGTGTAACAAATGAAGATGATGCCACCAACTATCTAATTGAATGTTTAAACTCCTTGGATGTACTTGGCACAATTTACAACTAAATATTGGTTCTGTAGTAATCATGCTTCGAAACTTATACCAACCAAAACTGTGCAACGGAACAAGTTTGGTGGTAAGTAAATTGATGAACAATTTGATTTACACCACAATACTCAAAGGTGAGGAAATTCTCATTCCGAGGATCCCGATGATCCCACCCGACATGCTATTTGAGTTTAAACGGTTTCAATTTCCGATCCGTCATGACTGTAAATAAGTCACAAGGCCAATCGTTGAAAGTTTGTGATCTTAATCTCAAACATCCATGTTTTTCCCATGGCCAATTAAATGTGGCATGTCCACGGGTCGGAAGACCATCCGCGTTATTTGTTTTTGCGCTTAATAAAAAAACAAAAAATTTAGTTTATCACAAGGTGCTACAATAAATGGAAAATAAAGAATCATTGAATTATTATATTTTTTTATTTAAAATTATCCTAATATTTAAAAAGTAAAAAATGTGATCATGTGATATTGCCTTTAAGGCGGGACAAAGTTCGCCGGGTCAGCTAGTATATATATATATAAAAGAAAGTCGTGTTAGTTACACTATTTATAAGTCAAGAACGCCTGATCCGATTTGGCTGAAAATTGGTAGGGAGGTAGCTAAGAACAGGGATAAGAACATAGTATACTTTTTATCCCGTTCCCGATTCAGGATTCCGCCCCACTGGTCTCTAAAAGTTACAGAAATACCCGTAAGAAATGCATTGCAGCAAACATGTTATTAAGTGAAAGAGCCTTTTCAAATTGAATCAGCTGTTCTTTGTAAACATGTATAATGCGACAAAAGAAACATATGTTTATATCATTTAATTACCATTTTAAATTTCTTTACACTTATAGTTTGAAAGCATAGAGTAAGCTTAAGAGAAACAGCAAGTTTTGTTTCAACTGTTTCTGCAATCACTGTTAAACATAGACTTTACTATCCAGATAATACAATTCAAATTTTAATTTTTTACAATTGAAAGCAATTATCTCTGCATCTCCAAGTCAGATACGTGCATTATTTGCTATCATTATTTCGACATGCTTTCCATCGAACCCATCTATCCTGTGGCACAAATAAAAGGATAATATGGCAGAAGATATTTTACATCAAATTCGTGTCAATTCAAGAAATCCCAATCTTGAAATGAATTAGGAGATACATAATAGGGCCTTGCTCTTTGATTGAAGACATGTGCTATCTCATATGTGGTAGTTTATTAGTCAGGTTAGGAATGCCAGTGCCAAATCGTGAAATGAATGACGCATTTAATCGAGAATTGGAACGGAAACGTAAATATGATCACCAGGAATTAGATTTAGAAGTTCAAACGAATGTGCCCCTGATGAATCCCCAACAAAAGGAAGTTTATGATACATTAATGAAGGCAACTGATGATGGAAATGGTGGTTTATATTTCCTGGATGTGGTGGAACTGGTAAGACATTCCTCATGTCAGTAATTTTATCCACTGTTCGTGCAAGATCCAACATTGCGGTTTCAGTTGCTTCTTCTAGAATGGCAGCCACATTACTAAAAGGATGTCGTACGACACATTCTGCATTAAAATTGCCGTTAAATCTTCAATACAGGGTGTATATTATATCTGGAAACACCCAAATATATCCTTTAATAATTTAAATTTAAATTTGAAACCTCTTACAATCGTGATAGAGATTGGGCATCTACTTTTTGGAACAATGTTTTGTTATGTCACACCTACGGGGGACGTCCTGCCGAGAGTATCGTGAATATTCTTAATGTAAGCCTATACCTTGTGATACATAATTTTAAAGGTAATAGCTTACTGAATTGAATGCCACAAACCGCATCTCAAGGGAATTATTCTATCAGAAAATAGAGCATTTTTAGTATTGAAAATTTACTGATGTTCAACAATGTAATTTTAACATGGTTCTTGCCACAAAATGTGTTACACTAATTTTTTAGCATTTTTTTAAATGTTCAATTAAATAAAACAAAAATTTCATTTTAAGCTTGGTTCTAATTAGCACAAATTTGCCAGTTTTTATTACAGTACAATTATGGAAATACTTATGTTATTGATTTCTTATTACAAATAAAAAAATAATGTATGCTGTTAGAAAAGTCTTACAACAAACGTTTTACCTTGCATTTGGTGTCAAAGCAATTGTTCGAACTTCTACGGTTTGACAATGAGCCAATCTTGTGTAAAATGATTCGACAGAGTTGCCTAACATTTCTTCAGTTATCAAAAGCAATCTCCTCTATAATCCTGTTTCTTAGGTCTTCCAAATTATGAGGCTTTCTTCTGTAAACATTGGATTTTAAATGACCCCATAGGAAATAATCGATTGGTGACAAATCCGGAGATCTTGGAGGCCATTCGATTTCTCCTCTTCGCCAATCCATTTATGAGGAAACCTTAAATCCAAATACTCTCTTACCTGTCTCCCATAATGGGGTGGAGCACCATCCTGCTGAAACCATACATTATCAAAGTATTCTCCTGATGCAATTTGAATAGCTGGGATTATTTCATTTTGGAGCATATTGTAGTAAAGTTCGGCATTTAAATTTCCATTGATGAAAAAGGGTCCATCAATTTTGTTACCTAAAATTCCACACCATACGTTCAGTTTTTGTGGTGTTGCTGTGAATGGACTCAGTAATCCAATGTGGGTTTTCACTAGCCCGAGTAACGGCAATTGTGCCTGTTTAACATTGCCATTTAGGAAAAAAGTTGCCTCATCAGAAAATAGTATGTTGGTCAGAAAATCTCTATTGTCATCACATTTGCGCATCACAAGTTCACAAAACTCAACTCTTCTGTCGTAATCATCCTCACTTAACTGTTGGACTAAATGAACTTTAAATGGTTTGTATTTATTAATTTTCAAAATCTTACTCACAGACATAGGGTGCATATCATGTTGCTGTGCAGCTTTTCTGAGCGATGTATGTGGGTCTTCAATAAATGTTTGCAAAACATCTAGTGCATGTTCTTCATCTGTTGCAGATTGTATCCTACCCGACTTTGGACGATTACGTACACTCTCTGTCATTTCAAAACGCTCAATAGTTTTTGATATTGTTGAAACACTTATGGGCTTCCTTTCTGGGAAAGTGTCATTAAACAAATTACAAACTTCCCGATAAGATCTTTGACGATCGCCATATCCTCGCATCATCAACAGAGTAATTCGTTCTCTTTCAGACAATTCCATTAAAATGCCAAATAAAAACTGAACTACTGTAATTAGATAACTTGTTGACAGCAATGCTTCAGAGACACTGATTAACTCGACAGGAATGATATGACCTTTGTCCATTTGTAATTCCCAAGCTTAGACCTGTCTAGTGAAAGCTCCATGCTCAACAAACTGAAACCTGTAGACCAGATGATTAATAACACAATAATGTTTCTCATAGGCTAGTGACCTTTGTCTCTTTAAACCTTCCTGCTGACTGGAAAACACCAAGTACAGATTCATAAGTAATCAGAGAAAGTGACTCATAAGTTTTATTCATTGTAATAAAAACTGGTAAATTTGTACTAATGAAACCAGCTTAAAAATAAATTGTTTATTTTATTTTAATTGAACATTTAAAAAATGCTAAAAAATTAGTGTAACACATTTTGTGGCAAGAACCATGTTAAAATTACATTGTTGAACATCAGTAAATTTTCAATACTAAAAATGGCTTATTTTCTGATAGAATAATTCCTTTGAGATGCGGTTTGTGGCATTCAATTCAGTAAGCTATTACCTTTAAAATTATGTATCACAAGGTATAGGCTTCCATTAAGAATATTTCACGATACCCTCGGCAGGACGTCCCCCCGTTGGTGTGACATAACAAAACATTGTTCCAAAAAGTAGATGCCCAATCTCTATCACGATTGTAAGAGGTTTTCAAATTTAAATTTAAATTATTAAAGGATATATTTGGGTGTTTCCAGACATAATATACACCCTGTATATTGAAGAACCAACGTGCAACATTACAAAGCGCTCCGCTATGGCCAAAGTTTTATCAGAATCGAAGATCATCATCTGGGACGAATGCACAATCGCGCATAAACGTGCATTGGAAGCACTCTACCGAACATTGCAAGATCTACGTAATGACTCGAGATGTTTTGGAGGCTCAATGATTTTACTGCCTGGCGATTTCCGCCAAACATTGCCAGTAATTCCCAGATCGACTGCTGCCGACGAGATAAACGCTTGCCTCAAATCATCGAATCTATGTTAAGAAACTTCAGCTGACAACAAACATGAGAGTTGCATTGTTGAACGATACATCTGCTGAAGATTTCTCTGAGTAATTGTTGACTATCGGTAATGGTCGAGTACCTGTCGACGAATCGAGCGGATTGATTTCATTTCCTCGGAAATTTCTGTAACTTTGTCTCATCGAAAGACGAACTCATTAACAAAGTATTCCCAAACATCATTACTAACCTCAAAAATAATGAATGGTTGAGTGAGCGAGCAATTTTGGTAGCTAAGAATAAAGATGTAGATGACTTAAACTACATAATTCAGAATGAGAACATTGGTACACTGCATTCTATCAAATCTATTGACTGTGTAGCAAATGAAGGTGATGCCACCAACTATCCAATTGAATTTTTAAACTCCTTGGATGTACCTGGCTTACCACAGCACAATTTACAACTAAAGTTTGGTTGTTGTAATCATGCTTAAAAACTTAAACCAGCCAAAACTGTGCAACGGAACACATTTGGTGGTAAGTAAATTGATGAACAATTTTATTTACGCCACAATACTCAAAGGAAAATTCAAAGGTGAGGAAGTTGTCATTCCGAGTATCCCGATGATCCCAACCGACATGCCATTTCAATTTAAACGGTTTCAATTTCCGATCCGTCTTGCATTCGCCATGACTGTAAATAAGTCACAAGGCCAATCGTTAAAAGTTTGTGGTCTTAATCTCGAACATCCATGTTTTTCCCATGGTCCATTATATGTGGCATGTTCACAGGTCGGAAGACCTTCCGCGTTATTTTTTTCGCGCCTAATAAAAAAAAACAAAAAATGGTTTATCACAAGGTGCTACAATAAATGGCAAATAAAGAATCATTGAATATAATTATATTTTTTATTTACAATTATCCTAATTTAAAAAGTACAAAATGTGATCATGTGATATTGCCTTTAAGGCGGAACAAAGTTCGCTGGGTCAGCTAGTCGTGGTATAAAATATAATATATAGTAAAATATATGTCACAATAGAACAACATTTAATAGAACTATATTATTTCTAAGTGGAAAACTTATCAAACTTATATATCAGGATGGTAAGGCAACTTCTGGGCCCTATCCGTCATTTCACATTCATGCCGTCACCTTCAATGAGGCTCTTCAGAAATCTTTACTAGATTGCTGATAGTAAAGCATTTTGTATCTTACCAAAACAAATCAACGTGAAGTTTTCTCGGAAAATGAAGTAACTATTCGAACAATCACATAATATAAGGGTAATTCAAATTATTGAGGAAAGCAGGAAAGTTTATTACTCCATTGTTAAATTTACTAACCTAAGGTAAAAATGATCTTGAGCTTCGCTCTATAAGAACAACGTTAATCCTCAAACCCTTTTACGCACTAGTATTTCATTCTAGCGTTAGAAAATATGTCTAATTCTTTAAACCTTTTAAATTGTTCAATACCTTTTAATTTCTTGTAAAGTTTATACTTCATTAGCGCTGAACTGATGAAGTACCAACACGTTTGAATTTATATTTTCGAGCCCCAAGGTTCAAGATTGAGAACGTCACTGAGTCAAGGTCCAGTGGGTGTGTCTGTCTGGTGACTGTCTGGCGGGTGTGACTGTCCGGTGGGTGTGACTGTCCGGTGATTGTCTGGCGGGTGTGACTGTCCGGCGGGTGTGACTGTCCGGTGACTGTCTGGCGGGTGTGACTGTCCGGCGGGTGTGTCTGTCCGGTGATTGTCTGGCGGGTGTGACTGTCCGGTGACTGTCTGGCGGGTGTGACTGTCCGGCGGGTGTGACTGTCCGGTGATTGTCTGACGGGTGTGACTGTCCGGTGACTGTCCGGTGGGTGTGACTGTCCGGCGGGTGTGACTGTCCGGTGACTGTCCGGCGGGTGTGACTGTCCGGTGATTGTCTGGCGGGTGTGACTGTCCGGTGACTGTCCGGCGGGTGTGACTGTCCGGTGACTGTCTGGCGGGTGTGACTGTCCGGCGGGTGTGAAACATACATTTCTTATCTTGATCAAAACATGCACTGAAGAAAATTGTGCCTCTGTTCAATTAGTGTACATTTAGAGACTTTAAAAAATTCTGTTTTTCTCATAGTTCATTTTTTTCTGTTTCCTGAAAGAAGAAATAACATACAACACTTTTTTACAAAAGCTCTACTGGTGCTGGTGGCCACTATTATCCAAATGGTGTATCTCGCGTCGTTAGATTCTTGAATATCATAAATCAAAACATTTACACTTTCCATTTACATGACCTTAGAGGACATTGGTCTGTTTAATGAGAGAAAGTCCGAAGCCACCTTGGAGGAAGGTGACTTCCATTCTGTAATACCATTCTGCTCACTCTCTAACCCGGATGCAACCTCCACCTTCTCTCATGCTCCGCGCGAATCCATTTCGAGACAACCCTAGAGGATTCACACCTTGGAACACCGCAGAATGGTTGAGGGCCCGTCATTATTGTTGCTGAGCCCTGGTTGGCCAGGACATCAGCTCTTTCATTCCCAAGAATCCCCTCATGACCAGGAACCGAAACAAACGGTTACATTGTTGATTCTAGCAAGGGAGGAAACGGTCTGATAGCAATCCCAAATAAGTTTGGATTTGATTGCACAAGAATCCAGCGCCATCAGCGCTGCCTGACTGTCCGTGAAAATGTTAATCGTCTTGCCCCTATATCGCAGACGAAGATTCTCACAAGCACATTCCATAATGGCTGCGACCCCTCCGCTTGAAAGACTGTCGGATACGGACCCATAGGAACCACCAGCTCCCTACATGGTCTCACTCCCAGAATTCCAGCGCCTGTGCCGCTTTTTGTTTTGGAGCCGTCTGTGTACCATTCGAGCTCCGCTGGTGGGAGAGGTTTCTTCCCCTCTGACCAGTCATCCCTTGAGGGTAAAATAATCCTAAAGGGTTTGTCAAAGGATACTTATACATTAATT
The DNA here is from genome assembly GCF_021130785.1 of Homalodisca vitripennis. Classification (NCBI taxonomy): domain Eukaryota; kingdom Metazoa; phylum Arthropoda; class Insecta; order Hemiptera; family Cicadellidae; genus Homalodisca; species Homalodisca vitripennis. The sequence continues at coordinate 11,361 of NW_025781312.1, read as the reverse complement.
TTCATACTCTTTTAGCGTTGAGAACTTATACTCATAACACACGATACTCGCATCAAGTCGGCATTACAGTTTCTATACTTAAAAAAAAAAATCATTCAGCGTAACACATTTGTATTATATTTCTCAAGTTTTGTACCGTAACGTGTGTTTGAGTTACAACTTCGCTTTTGCGTTGCAATTACCTAATCTTTACTTGTTTAAAAACACGTGAAGGATGGGTTTACTATCGTTAGATGGCGAAGAAGTATATAGACTTATAGTCCCTTGTTATAGCTGAACTTCTAACCCTTCCTCGTTATTTATTGTTATTCGGTCTGACCTTCACTATAATTACCATAACTAATACTTCATACGACAGTGCAGCAAAACTAGATTTATACTCGGTTACGTATCATTATCAACGTAACTCATCAATTGCCTGCGTGGTCACTGTTGTCATTGCCATCCAGCCGGATTAAAAATAAATTCTAAAACCATTAATAATATAAAAAATTACTAAACTACTATTTTTTACTTATAAAATCATTTGTTCTGTTATTAGTTTTGAGTTCCAATATTCACGACCAGAGCCTACGCACAAGTCCTAGGCCCATGTAGGCTCATCCCGGTTATACTACTCTTCTTATTTCAATTTTGAATTTAATTAAATACAATTAATGAAAGGTTTATTATAATAAGAAATAATTAACTACGTATAAGTACCCTTTTTGTTACACTCTGATACATGATTTCAGACATTGTATATATTAGCTTACATTTGTTGCAAAACGTGTATATGTGTTTTATTGTACTATTTTTAAGAAAATAAACCATTTTCATTTCACCTGATTTGGAAAAAAGTATCAAATTTATTCAGTTGCCAGGCCAAATTGAACAAAACTTTCAAAGTGAATGGGTCTTTTGAAACACTCCGATCCGGATCACTCGTTCAACTGACTGACTCGTTCGAATTGAACGGTCCAAGTAAGTAACTGCAGTATAAACAATATGGCGCGAGGGGGGGCCCTACTGCGCTGTGCTGCTTAAATATTTGCTTCTGCGCAGGTTTCTTTATTAGCAGTTCACCTATAGTAGTGTGTAATATTACATAACAGTCTCAATATAAGCCAACCAGCATACCCACACCATCTAGCAGCAAAACAGTAAACTACAGCTATTTATTTTGCTATTTTTATGCTAGTTAAATCACCACCAACCGAGTCATTATAGATTAACTCGTCAGCAGCCCTTCTTCCATCATAAGTCGGTGATGAATTAGATCAAATAAAGCTGTTAAGGGGGTTAAAACGTAAAAAAATTAAACATATATAAAATGAAATCTTATCTTAATATTTTGTTTGGAAATTTTGAGGGTCAAGGCTCACATAAATATAACAAAAGTTATTTTCAACATATCAACTTATTTTTATGAAAAAAATCCCTAAAAATAAAATTAATATAGTGTTTGTTTTTACAACACATTTGTGGACCAATTGTCGATTGGTCAGGTCTGTTGTGACATATACTGTTTAACAGAACTGACAAAGAACATTTATTTTTTATGTGAATTGATATAAAATGCGTGTAAAGTTATAAAAGTTTATATTTTTAGTTTCATTTGAAACATCCGGGATTGTTGGGATTTTATGCTTTTTACACATCTGGTACCCAGACTTTGACACTTGAAGGGTTAATACTGTTTATAACTCAAATATTGTGTACAATACTTAATAGTAAATTAGTATTGGAGATTTGAACCCTTATTGTGTTCCCAGTTACCAGAGACGGTGGGGGCTGTCTGTGGGGTGTGCCGTAGTGACACCGGACCTTCTCCCGTCACGTTCGGCGCGCACACGTTCCACACTCCCTGCGCCAACCTGTACCTACACTGTGTCGAGCCTGTTCTTCCTAACATTGCTGCAGCTACCGTGCAGTGACCTCGGGATTTGTGATAAGCCCCTCTTTTGTAAACGTTTGAAACATTCCAGAACTTTATATTGTATAGATTAGAAAATGTCCCTTCGCATGAATCTCCTGCAAGGTGTTATAATAAAATTAGCTGACACAATTGAAAAACCGTACAAGAAAGAAACAGAATTATTTAGTGGAACCAGAAAATAGTACAAAAGTTCAACAATCTGACCCACTAGTAACTTTTATCTTCCTCTATTTTAAATGACAAGTCAAGTACTGTAAGAAGTTTTTTTTTCTTTTTTAATTTAAAATCTGCAAATTGTAACAGTTAGTGTAGATTGTAAAAAGTCTGTATTAGCATTCATATTCATTTTTATTCATCATATTTAAAGAAACAGTACAAGAATTTTTTTCACGTTTATACACAATTGGTTTTATTCCAAAAAATTTTATAGTTAATGTTCTTCTGTTTTTATCTTCAAGATTTGAAAACTTGATATACCTTTATCCACTATTGTGGTTTTAAAAATTAAATAAACTACTTGTCAACATAAGCATAAATAGTGGTCTCTAAATATAACAATTGTTTACGTTATTTATTTTAGAAACTGCATCATTCTACTAAACATTTAAAATTTGTTAATTGAAAGTGATAATTTTTGTTGACAATTTAGGATTTGTAGAACATATACAGTTGATACCATCTTGTACATGTTTATAATATTTACACTAAAAACCGAGTATTTAGTTTCAGATGCCACTTCTGAAACTTGGTCAGCTTAGTGATAGTCTGACTTCCATATCTTGTATCCTATATTTATAAAATACAAATAAAGGTCATGTCTCATTTATTGAAAAGATTTGCCTTTGAAGTTGAAGAAACAAAAAAATACCTGATTGTAAAAATTGTAATATACTTGATTCTGAAATTCCATTCGTCTTCAAGATCGTATCAAAATAGTGAACCACAGAGTAATAAAATAGCATGCTCATCCTGATTATAAAGGCATCATAATACAAGATTTTGTCAAAACTAAGCATGATAAGTATCAATTAGCCAGAATAAGGAAGCTTATTTAATTCTTTACCTACAATTTTTTTATTAGTAACATTATTCTGAGCAATAAATAAAAATTGAAACAAAAATAAATAAAAATTTACAATTTTATCACTTATTTGAAACTATTTGCGCTAAGTTACAGAATATACTGACCTTTTAAAATTAAAAATGTTTTTAAATTTGCGAATATACCTAACATGTAGTGTATTAAAATATCATGTAGAAATCAGGGAAAATGATTCCCGAACACTTCATACTTTTTAACACTGGAAACTAAGATGACGGGTCTGACTTCAGTTTTTATATATTCTTCTAACAGTTAGCACCACACCTTCACGTTTGTCCTTGATACATTAGCCCACCAGTCTCCATGCTCCGTGTCCAGGAGGCTAGTGCCTCAAACCACTCAGCTATCTTGAAGTAGATAGTTAAGAACTGTAGAGAATTTTAAATGAATATTTGGCAATCCATGCATGGCACCAGTTATGATTTGTGGTTGTAATATATTACCATTCTATACCCAAAGAGATTAAAGAAATATTTAAAAATTGTACAATCTAAAAATATCTTGCATAGTAATAAATCAAATTAATCAACTGATGGATTTTAAAAGAAGCTAAGAAATTAATGAAAGTACGTGTTTTGAGAATACAAAATTTAAATAATCAGATAAGAGTTAAAATGCTTAAAAAACAAATTGTTTACCTTTATATTATCTTTGTATTATTATTTTGTTTAATATTTGCTCACACAATTAATTGTCAAATTCCAAATAACTAATATATTACGATTGAAAATTGTAATGTGGTGCTATTTGGGAATCAATTTCCGAGAACACCAACAAGTTTAAAACAAATTCACTGTACAATATTGGTCAATACTCCTTCTTGGTTGTATTTTTTGTTGTTGTTGATGTTATTTATGTTATTGGTATACAATGTATGGTTCTATCTAAATAAATGTATTCACACTTCCTAAATATGTTGACATTTTATTTAACTACCCTCTATCTTTTTTTGTACTCTATTTATACCAACTACCAAATAATCAATAAATATGTTATATTATGTGTATGGATTTAGTTGTCTATATTACTTTTTCATAAAACAAGGTAGAAACTTAATAAATGTAATTTTTACCTCTCATTTTTTACAAATTAATCTGTAAACATAAAGAAGTCAAATAAATAATGAAAATGAATGCTTGCTTAAACCTCTAAAATTATGAGATGTTTTCTTGGTACTAAACTAAATTGTAGTATTCATTCTGACAATATTTGTGAAAAACTGACAATTAAAAAGAGTGATATTTCTGCTAAGAAAGCTCATGTTTTGTGTCAACTTGTATAAACTTTTATGATTTGTTCCATAACCATTAAATTATGGAGTTCATCTTTGGAGAGTCTTTGTTTCGCAAAAAAGGTCATTAGAGTAATTTCTGGACATCTACCCAGTCATCTTGTTGACGTACTTTTGCTACTTTCTAGATTTTGACTCTTGCCTGTGTTTATTTTTTCAAAATGTAGTCTATGTAAGGGAAATGACACTAGATATAATGAGAATCTAATCACAACTTACATTAGACGGGAAATTTTGTGAGTCACAACTACCAGTAGCTCAACTATATAAAAGCTCTGCTGTACTTTAAAGGCTTTGCCAATAAAAAGGTTCAAACAAAAATTGTACGACTGGTTAAAAAAAGGAATTTTATTCCACAAAGGAATTCATTACCTGTGAGGATGTTGAATATTAATGTTGTATCATGTTTGTTTTTCCACTATTACTGAGTGTCATATTTCAAGCCTGACTGCACAGTGCTTTGCATCATTAAACGAGACCTATAGTAATTGTATGTGTGTCAATAAATTTCTTTTACTTCAGGAAGAGTATCAGGTTGATCGTTGGATGACTATTAGGGTCACATCAGGAATCTTGGATGTTGTAATTAGTATTTTTAATCTAAAATAATATAAGTATACAGCTTTTCCACAAACCTCTGGATCCTAAATGATATTATTGCGTACTGATTTCTTATCAAACTAGATTGTTGCCGGAAAATCCGAATAAGTATTATTTTGTACTTATTCCTCGTATTGATCGTTCATAACCTATAATAATATCATGTTAGTTTGAACCTCTTATATATAAGAATATGTATGAATCTATTAAATAAACTGTACAAGTCTTAGTTTATGCATATTGAGTAAATAATTGTGTCAATTTAGTCAATAGTCAAACTACTTTATTCTGTAATATGTACAAGAATAGCATCAAAGTTGTACAATCATGTATAAAAACAACATTTTATTCAGGTTAAAAGACTAGAATATATATATAAAAATAAAACAAAAGACATAATTTAAAACAACTAGACCTGTTGCTATATTCCCAGCCAGCTATACTAGTGTTATAGTGCAACAGTTGGGAAGCAGTTTAATTGTCATTTTCATATTCCCATATTTTAATACTCTTGCCTAGACAAAGGAAGTCTGTAGTAATAGTGAAATATTATTTTTATTATTATATTTAAGTTTTTACTCTGGGTGGCAGGAACCGATTTACATAGCATAAAAACAACTGAGTTTTTCATGAAATCAATAAATTCTTTCTAAGAAAGAAATTTATTACGAAACCATAAGAATGATATTTAACGAGTTTTGTTTTGTTTGCTGTGCTTGCAATGAAGTGCCCATTCCTCTCCACCATCTTGATTTCTATAAATTTGTTATTTAATTTTGGATCAAATTACATCATACAGCACGGAAAGTTAAAAAAGTATTTACAAGAAACAGTTGAAATTCACCTTGTTGGGCTCGTCTCAATGGAATTATTTGTGCATTAAACTTACAATATAAGGAAAAACACATTTGATAAACAAACATTATTTACAAAATGTTTTGGAAGATATGGCATGAATCTCTTTTGAAGTAATCTTTGACCAATGTTAAAGTGTACTGCACCTGATAAATGTTTTAGGTTTTCTAGGAAAAGTTATAACCAGAAGTTTGAAATAGTGGGTACTTTTATTTCATATTGTACTTAACGGTTTTCATTATACCAGGGGGAATCGGTACTGATTCTTAAAATAATTCTGGAAGATTTGGAGGAGAGAACTAGAAAATACCTTAATAAATTAGCAAAGCACATTTGGTTTTGAGAACGGATATTTTGTTAATAAAGTAAATTTGTGCTTGCCTTGATTTAACTTAGAATTTATAACTTAACTTTGTGGCCAACGAAGCACCTTTTACAGTTTCAATATCGCTATGTTGGAGATCAGTACAGTATTGTCACCAAGTAAAGAGAGAGCATAAATAGTACAAACTGATAAATTGTGTATAAAATATATAATTAGAATGTACCAATGTTGAGTCTCGAGACAGACCAGCTCATTCAGGTATATTGTATTAATCAGAAAGTAAATGAAAATGAACTTTCACAAGTAATTTGGAAGCCTAATTTTGAACAGTATATAGAAGACCAGCGTTCCAGGACTTCGTCAAAATCCTGTGCTACATCCTGAAGTACATATTTTTATTTTTTGAAACATTTTACTCAAGTTTCTGATAGCCTTGCAAGTTGCTGAGATGTAAAATGCTTGATGAAAACTAAGTTAATGAGAAATAAAAAATCAAGAAACCTGTATACATTTTTCTGAATAAACTTTTGTCAAACACTGTATATATTAACCCTTTTAGTGCCATAGGTATTTTTCAAGTTGTACTCTACCAATGCCAAGCATTTATTATAAATGTGTACCTGCCAGTGCCAGAGATTTTCTTCCTTTTTGCAATGTGTTGGTAAATAATTTGTATCTATGTTATTTTTTTAAACAAATTTAATGATTTTACCTAATTATAGATCAAAATTCAATCTATTGAAATAAAGTACTAAAAATAGCTTGTCTCAAATTAAAATATTTTTATTCAAAAAATAACGTATATGAAAAAGGTTTTGGGTTTTTTTATTGGAACCTTCTTATGGTGATGAAAAAATAGCTGGGCTCTAATCAATAAATTCACTGAAATGTCCACTAAATCACAAACACATTATTGAAAATTAATGGTAAAATGTTTGCAAATTAAAAATTGTGGCATTTTTTAGAAATCTAACAACTGGCACAATTTTCTAAGTGTTAAAACCAGTTAATGATTTTACAAACTATAAAGTTAATGAAAAACAGATAACATTAACAAACACACAAGTAAAACTAAACTGTCAGTTATACATTTTGAAAGTTGTCTAGTGTTTCTAAGTGGAATAACATTTAAAACAAAAAAAAACAACTTAGCAGTGATGAAAAGTTACACTTGAGATGTAAACCTTTTTGCATTTTCTGCACAAAAATGTTGATTTTCTTCTTTTCCCTCTAGCGTTTGTGCTGGCTACACTACAAATACAGCAGTTCTTTTCCTATCATTAAGGTTTTTTTTTAATGCATGTCAGAACTGATCTAGACTTGAAATTGTGCTTGAAGCTTCATTTGAGAAACATTGAGTTCAAAGATGGTGCATGTCATTTCACAGGATTTGACTGAGGACTAGCGAAAAATTGTACATCAAGATGGGAACGAGAAAATAGCAGAATAAATAAAATTGCAAACAAACTAAGTACACCCATAACAGATTCAAACATGTGACTTATTAACACATGTAGGCTAACAATCCCTACACATAAATAGTTTTATGGTGTGTACACTTTTTTTATTTAAACACTAATATGAAACCCAATTTAATGAATAAAAATGTGAATGTATGGTGTGGTAAAATATGTTGAGTAAGATTTCATAAGTTGACTTAAATTATGCATGAAAGTTAATTTCTACAGGAACAAGTTCTAAGAGGCGTCATTTTCTTGTCAACTTTTCTTATGGTCTTTCTGTTTATCTATCCGCAGAACATCTTGAGAATGGAATTAGCTACAGGTTTAAAATTTTGCATGCAACCTAAGCGAAGCCTGTTACGACACATGGTGTGCTTAGTTCTACCCTAAGCTCGTTTGGGATGTCTTATAATTTATTATGTTCGTGTAAAGGGCATCACTAAAAATTATATGTATATTAAGATCAGGAGTTGTGGGTCAAAAAGTTGCCTCCGAGCAGTCTGCATTTGTATTATTAATGCAGATTAATAATACAATTCTCATACCTAAATTATCAAATAGTGTTAAAAAATACAAAAGAACAATTTTAAACCTCATGTATTTTCATGATCTAACTTTTAGTTGTGGAATTATGAGAGATGTCTTATTTTCAAGATATAGTTAATTAGCATCCAAACACTTTTAGTCTTTTGGATATTTGTATTGGTTACTTTGGAAAAATCACAGTTTTTTGTATATATTTTAAATATTAAAAATGTATAAACTTTATATGAGAAGAAAGAATAAGAAAAAAATAGAAAGCGTTTGGATGAGTATTAGATATTCCAAGTGAGTCAACGCCCTTGACGTTACGATCAAGAATAGGGGCCTATTAGTGCATGAGGTTTATTATTGATTTTATGAGGAAAAACCCAAAGTCATATCACTACATCCGGCTCTTAATCTATAAATCTGGAAGCACCATCCCATTTAATACACCATAAATACAAAAGGAACTGCTTGAAAATTAGGTTCAGTTAATTGATCCATGATTCAAGAAGTAGAACTTGCAATACTAAATTCTAACAATGATATTTTCAAATTTATAAACTCTAATAGAAATTATGTCTCCGGTCAAGACACAGCAACTATTCTAGTAATAAAATCAATTGCAAATTTAATTTTCATTTCGATACAGCACACCAAATTTAACAAAAAAATCTTTCGATACTGTTTGGAGAAAGCTTAAATTCACAACTCTCTCTAACCATGAATATTTCTTCTCACACATTAATTAAAGTTTATTATAGATGAGCCGCTTTTAAAGCGACCTGCACAAAGATTTCTTGCGCATAGGGGGAGTGGGGAGCAGGATCTCGACCACGATTACCACCACCCCCTCTTTCATTGGCCGATCTATTTTCCTTACAAGACAAAAGTGGGAACCGAGTGCTTGCTTTCCTTCCATGCGTTGGTGTTTTGGAGCATCACGCTATTTTTTGTTATTCTCGTTGTTATGGAGTAACTATTATTATTGTTTATGTTAAGAATAGTCCATTGCATCTATTTAATATGTTAGTATAATTAAGAAGTATTTTAACACATTTTTATTGTTAACAGCTGTTATTATTACTGGGTATGTAAAACAGCTGTTATGTAACACATACCCTAGAGTGGTAAAGTGGCGACTGAGGAGTGGTTGGTAAGGAATGTGGAGAAGGAAGTCAGTCCATGCTTATCCTTCTCCACATCTCTCTCTCTCACTCCCCTTCCCCCACCACTGTTCACTCATGTAGGACTCTACAAGTTGCAAAAACTCTATTAATCTAACTAGAATGGACACAATATACAGTGTCTATTGCGGATACAGTATCACTTCTAAATAACTATTGAAGTTAGGCTGGGCTTGAAATACCAGGAGTGTCCTTGGAAAAAAATGGGCAACAATTTGGTTACCAATAATGCTGCATGAAGTATTGAGGGTCCAGTACTTTTGGCTGTCTACCTCTTGCATCTCGTAGGAATTCTCAAAAACCCAGAACCTCATATTGTGACGGTTCACTTCTCCATCGCTCCGGATGGTTGCTTCATCACACCATAAATGCGAAAAAATATATTCATCTTTGTGCATTTTATCACGGATTTAAAAACAAAAAGTTTCATTCTTAGAAGGGAGTAATTTCTATGCAGTTCTTGATGTTGTGAAATATGGTATGGGTGCCTTTTATTGTCCTTTAGGATCCTGAGTACTGATCATTGGCTAATTCCTGCATTGGCAGCCACTCTTTTTTAGATTGGTCATGTGGATTGAGCTGAACTGCCCATGTCAGGTACCTTATCATTCCTTAGTGAGCTGTTTCCCTTTGTCCAGTTGTACATGTCGGTCGAACACGACTAGCAAGTCTTTAGAAAACCCTTTCGCGAGTGTTATGTGTATGGTCCAGGTAACTTGGGCATACAGAGCAGCAGCAGCTGTGTAATTCTGTAAACATTTACATAACACCATCAACATCGAGAAAGCTTCATCATTAGTATTTGGCATATTTGACAGACAACAATACATGTCTTTCACAGACACGGCACAAAACTGACTGATTAACTGAAAGAAATCAAATGTGATGGGACATGATTATCATTTCTCCCAAACTTGTTCAAAAAAGTTCAGTAGTATGTGAAGATAAGCTTGTCCAAACTGGTAGGAAGTAACAACATACAAACACGTGTACAGATTAATTAAAAACAGGTTGAAACATAACTGGCATTGTTTATTTGGTTTTTGTTTAATAAAAAAATTCACCACAAGTCACTAATAGATCGAATGTAATCAATGTTTAAATTTGATAGGAATTTCAAACTTTTGCTATATGGCTCTTCCATTATACAGAGTGTTTTAAAAAACAAGTGGTAGACACTTTTGAATATCCTAAGGCAAGGGTAGGAGAACAAAATGGTGTACTAAATGCAACAAATCATCGCATTTTTGGGTTCACATGAAATAATAAAAAAAACTCATAGTTTGGCAATTTGTAACCTGATCCATCCACAAGAGGGCAGCACACAAGGAATTTTATAAACATATTTTAAATTAATCCTAGATAAAATTGGTTATCATTTTAAAATTCTTTATTACAAAAACATTGATTTGAGAGAAAATAAATATGAAACTTAATAATAATGGTCACAATCATAAGAATATATACATTCCAAGAATCAGAGAAAATTAAGTGCTTTTAGAAGAAAAAATGGAATCTTCAATATAGTTCAATTTTACAATTTTTGCTAACTTCAATAAGACACCATTTAGAATTTTGGATCACTCCCTGGTGAAAGGAAACTATATTGATCTAAAGCCGCGTTTACACTGGAAATAAAGCATGTTTATAAACAGTGTTTCGGAACAATGTTCCTCAAATCGAAGAATAACTACTTGGAACAATGTTTCGGAACAGAAATTCGGTGTTTCTCCACATGTTTCTTGTTTCCGGTAGAAAACGGTAAGATCAAAGGGTGTTTATAAAACACTGTGGAATGTTTCGGAAACACAAGACGTTTAGATATAGGAACATTGTTGAGAAACATAAATCATCAGGTCTACCAATAATTTTTTATGCGTTCTGTTGGTAGAACAAGTTGTCAGTTTGTTTTGCAGTCTGACCAGTACGGTGTACAGTGTTGTTGTGAATTCTGTAGTCCAATAATATTATTCTATAATATTATTATTCTAATGCTATGGAGTGGAACAGGGAGCAAGTGACTTTACTGATTGATATGTATAGAGGGAAAAGGGAAGTGTGGGATCCTTTCGTACAAACACTATAAAAAGAAACC